>NC_088415.1:19230267-19287767 GCF_034236695.1 Oncorhynchus nerka
AAAGCTCCAGTGAGAGACACAGTAAGTGTGTGAGGGAGGAGAGAGAGAGAGAGAGAGAGAGAGAGAGAGAGAGAGAGAGAGAGAGAGAGAGGGAGAGTGAGAGAGAGAGAGCGAGGGAGATAGAGCAAGAGAGAGGGGGGAGAGAGAGAGAGAGAGAGATGGAGAGAAAGGGAGCTGGAGAGAGAAAGAGCAAAAGGGAGAGAGAGAGAGGGAGATGGAGGGAGGGAGGGAGAGCGATAGACACAGAGATAGGTAGAATGAGACAAACAGAGAGATAAAGAGATAAAGGGAGAGACAACATTGATGAAACAGACGTCTACGCCACAAGCACTCTAACTCTCTGCATTCTGTCAAGGTTTCTTCTACCCGGCATAGTTTAGTCTGTCTGTGTCAGTGCAGTCTGTCTCAATCTAAACTCACCCGTAGAAAAACACACAAAGGGAAGATGGAAAGAGTCGAACAAAACGCCTCTCCTCTCTCCTTCAATACCACACAAATTCTTTCCCAACACCTTTTATTCCAACCACATTGTATCTGACTGAAGAAGAAAATACAGACAGAATTCTCCTTGTAATACGGCACAGGCCTACGCTCTGCTTCTTTATCAAAGACCTTGAGGAAACCCATTATGACTGAAACCTTGTTGTATCTAGCTGGAACCTCTGGCAGAAAACAGTAAGACAACCCATTCAATCTTTATTGATCATTTTCGTCCACCTCCTATGCCACATTCCCTAATTCTTCTCCCTTTATCATAAAAAATCCATGTCAAAATCATACTTTTTCCGTATCTCCTAAACTTCTTTAGATTCTGTGCACAGTTAGTTGAGTCTCTAACCCCTGACCTTGGTACTGTACTTCATGAAGCTAGCATAGAGCAGTCTGTCATCAGTAATGGACGTAGCTGTCCTCGTGTTATGTTTCTAAAGGTTTGGCATGCTGTCCTGCATTAGGTGACCATGGAGAGGTGTGTTCAGCAACGGTGGAGTTCAGGAGGAAGCACTGAAGTGCTGTTAACAGGGCCTGTTTAACATTCTCTACCTGCTGCTCAACACACCATATTCCACTCAGCACCCATTAACATGTACCGTAGACACTTTTCTAATTGGCCTGATTTGAATTAAGCCAGATCAACTTGGATTTGTTAATTAGTAGTGCATTAAAATGTGCCATCAGGATATGAAATATTCATAGATGGAAAGTTGGATATTGGTATTTGTGGAATATCAGTTAGATCAGGGATGGGTAACTGGTGGCCATTCAGCCCCGCGGCCCCCGAAGGCCCTCGAATCCATTCCCCCACCCCCCAAAAAAGTTGGGGTCTGAACTTAACTGCTGCGAGTTAAAATAGTAGGCTACACAACGTGCAATTTCAAAATTTGATTGTGAATCAGCCGCTTTTCAGTAGGTTGGCGGCTGTGGCGGCACAACTACGGCCCCTCATGATGAGTTCAGATTTTACGTGGCCCCCACCCCCACCAAAGTTGATCTCTGAGTTAGATGCACATCAGTGGGAAGCAGATTGAAACAACATTGGTGTATTAGATGGTTATTTATATTTTGTGTGATTTGTGTTTTCAGTGACAAGCTAAGACTACCCACCCAAATGATCTTTGCACCTCTACCTCCTCCTCTCTGTAGCTTCTCCTCTTCCTAATCTTCCTCCTCCTCACTCTCTCTTCCTTTATACCTCCCCCTCTTTTCTTTCTTCACATTCCCTGCAGCTCCACCTCCTCCTATCTTTCCATCTATTTCTCCTATCCTCCCCAACTCCTCCATCCCTCCCCCTATATCTTCCCCTCTCCTCTCCTCCTCCACCTCCCCCATTCCTGTGAGTGGGCCAGGTGCCTCCTGTTGCTTCCCCTACTCCCTTTTTCATTTTTACTCTTCCCTCGTTCCCTTTCCCTCGTTCCCTTTCCCTTGCTCCCTTTCTCGCAACCATCGCCAAGTAACCAAACAGTGGATACAGTCATACAACCCTTCTGTCAAACAGCCAAACATTCGTCTTCCACACCTGCCCTGAGACATTACATTTTTTACAAGAAAGAAAAACATTTTCATAACTTTTTTAAACATGCCTCATCTACACTATGAGATGTGTACATCTACACTACTCTTCCCGTTGTCTCCTAGGGAACAGAACCAGGAGGGGCCCACCTATAACAGAAGTGGCTAGTTTCCACATCCTCTTTCTAGTGACCCCTGGGCGTCTACAGAACTCTGCTCAGCGGCACACAGACAGAAGTGTCATTGTTACTGGGGTTTTGTTTTGCTGGAGCTGTATGAATGAAGTGTGTGAGTTAGCGACATTCATCCCCACTGAGAACAGACGTCAATTCAACGTCTATCCCACGTTGGTTCAACATAATTTCATTGAAATGGTGTGGAAACAATGTGTATTCAACCAGTGTGTGCCCAGTGGGTCAGTTCTATTATTTTTCATTGATCCTGTTCTTTCTTTCTTTCTTTCTCTCTCTCTCTCTCTCTCTCTCTCTCTCTCTCTCTCTCTCTCTCTCTCTCTCTCTTTCTTTCTCTCCCTCCCTCTTTCTCTCTCTCTGTCTCTCTCCCTCTCTCTCGCTATCTCTCTCTCTCTTTCTCTCTCTCTCTCGTGATCGTTGTGCCTTCCTTTTTTCACTTCTTATCACTGTACCAACAACCTTAATTTCCTAATGATCCTTACAAATCTGAAGACTCTAGCCACTTCCATGTCATTTCAGACTCCTAATGATGCTTACAACTCTGAAGACTCTAGCCACTTCCATGTCATTTCAGACTCCTAATGATCCTTACAAATCTGAAGACTCTAGCCACTTCCATGTCATTTCAGACTCCTAATGATGCTTACAACTCTGAAGACTCTAGCCACTTCCATGTCATTTCAGACTCCTAATGATCCTTACAACTCTGAAGACTCTAGCCACTTCCATGTCATTTCAGACTCCTAATGATCCTTACAACTCTGAAGACTCTAGCCACTTCCATGTCATTTCAGACTCCTAATGATCCTTACAAATCTGAAGACTCTAGCCACTTCCATGTCATTTCAGACTCCTAATGATGCTTACAACTCTGAAGACTCTAGCCACTTCCATGTCATTTCAGACTCCTAATGATCCTTACAACTCTGAAGACTCTAGCCACTTCCATGTCATTTCAGACTCCTAATGATCCTTACAACTCTGAAGACTCTAGCCACTTCCATGTCATTTCAGACTCCTAATGATCCTTACAACTCTGAAGACTCTAGCCACTTCCATGTCATTTCAGACTCCTAATGATCCTTACAACTCTGAAGACTCTAGCCACTTCCATACCATTTCAGAGTCCTAATGATCCTTATAACTCTGAAGACTCTAGCCACTTCCATTCCATTTCAGACTCCTAATGATCCTTACAACTCTGAAGACTAGCCACTTCCATGCCATTTCAGACTCCTAATGACCCTTACAACTCTGAAGACTCTAGCCACTTCCATGCCAGTCAACAACACTCGGTGGAGACTAGAGATCCTGACTGAGACCCTAACAGCCCCCATCCCTTTATTGTACCCCCCGCACTCTTACACTAATGGGTGCTAATTTTTTCACCAAATCAAATAAAGGCCAAGTGCTTTTATTTGTCAAAAAAGAAGCACAAGTTTTCAAAAGTCAAATTATAAAATGAAATAAAAGGTAGGTGGCCAATTAAGGTGCCATCAACTTCCTGTGGTGTATATAGTGTATTCTCCCTACATACTGTACTGTATACCCCCATCACCTAATACAGTGTATTCTCCCTACATACTGTACTGTATACCCCCATCACCTAATACAGTGTATTCTCCCTACATACTGTACTGTATACCCCCATCACCTAGTACAGTGTATTCTCCCTACATACTGTACTGTATACCCACATTGAATAATACAGTGTATTCTCCCTACATACTGTACTATATACCCCCATCACCTAATACAGTGTATTCTCCCTACATACTGTACTATATACCCCCATCACCTAATACAGTGTATTCACCCTACATACTGTACTATATACCCCCATCACCTAATACAGTGTATTCTCCCTACATACTGTACTATATACCCCCATCACCTAATACAGTGTATTCTCCCTACATACTGTACTGTATACCCCCATCACCTAATACAGTGTATTCTCCCTACATACTGTACTGTGTACGCCCATCACCTAATACAGTGTATTCTCCCTACATACTGTACTGTATACCCCCATCACCTAATACAGTGTATTCTCCTACATACTGTACTATATACCCTCATCACCTAATACAGTGTATTCTCCTACATACTGTACTATATACCCCCATCACCTAATACAGTGTATTCTCCTACATACTGTACTATATACCCCCATCACCTAATACAGTGTATTCTCCCTACATACTGTACTGTATACCCCCATCACCTAATACAGTGTATTCTCCTACATACTGTACTGTATACCCCCATCACCTAGTACAGTGTATTCTCCCTACATACTGTACTGTATACCCCCATCGAATAATACAGTGTATTCTCCCTACATACTGTACTATATACCCCCATCACCTAATACAGTGTATTCTCCTACATACTGTACTGTATACCCCCATCACCTAATACAGTGTATTCTCCCTACATACTGTACTGTATACCCCCATCGAATAATACAGTGTATTCTCCCTACACACTGTACTATATACCCCCATCACCTAATACAGTGTATTCTCCCTACATACTGTACTGTATACCCCCATCACCTAATACAGTGTATTCTCCCTACATACTGTACTATATACCCCCATCACCTAATACAGTGTATTCACCCTACATACTGTACTATATACCCCCATCACCTAATACAGTGTATTCTCCCTACATACTGTACTGTATACCCCCATCACCTAATACAGTGTATTCACCCTACATACTGTACTATATACCCCCATCACCTAATACAGTGTATTCTCCCTACATACTGTACTGTATACCCCCATCACCTAATACAGTGTATTCTCCCTACATACTGTACTGTATACCCCCATCACCTAATACAGTGTATTCTCCTACATACTGTACTGTATACCCCCATCACTAATACAGTGTATTCTCCCTACATACTGTACTATATACCCCATCACCTAATACAGTGTATTCTCCTACATACTGTACTGTATACCCCCATCACCTAATACAGTGTATTCTCCCTACATACTGTACTGTATACCCCCATCACCTAATACAGTGTATTCTCCTACATACTGTACTGTGTACCCCCATCACCTAATACAGTGTATTCTCCCTACATACTGTACTGGATACCCCCATCACCTAATACAGTGTATTCTCCTACATACTGTACTGTATACCCCCATCACCTAATACAGTGTATTCTCCTACATACTGTACTGTATACCCCCATCACCTAGTACAGTGTATTCTCCTACATACTGTACTGTATACCCCCATCGAATAATACAGTGTATTCTCCTACATACTGTACTATATACCCCCATCACCTAATACAGTGTATTCTCCCTACATACTGTACTGTATACCCCATCACCTAATACAGTGTATTCTCCCTACATCCTGTACTGTATACCCCCATCACCTAATACAGTGTATTCTCCCTACATACTGTACTATATACCCCCATCACCTAATACAGTGTATTCACCCTACATACTGTACTATATACCCCCATCACCTAATACAGTGTATTCTCCCTACATACTGTACCGTATACCCCCATCACCTAATACAGTATATTCTCCCTACATACTGTACTGTATACCCCCATCACCTAGTACAGTGTATTCTCCCTACATACTGTACTGTATACCCCCATCACCTAATACAGTGTATTCTCCCTACATACTGTACTATATACCCCCATCACCTAATACAGTGTATTCTCCCTACATACTGTACTATATACCCCCATCACCTAATACAGTGTATTCTCCCTACATACTGTACTGTATACCCCCATCACCTAATACAGTGTATTCTCCCTACATACTGTACTATATACCCCCATCACCTAATACAGTGTATTCTCCCTACATACTGTACTGTATACCCCCATCACCTAATACAGTGTATTCTCCCTACATACTGTACTGTGTACCCCCATCACCTAATACAGCGTATTCTCCCTACATTCTGTACTGTATACCCCCATCACCTAATACAGTGTATTCTCCTACATACTGTACTGTATACCCCCATCACCTAATACAGTGTATTCTCCCTACATACTGTACTGTATACCCCCATCACCTAATACAGTGTATTCTCCCTACATACTGTACTATATACCCCCATCACCTAATACAGTGTATTCTCCCTACATACTGTACTGTATACCCCCATAACCTAATACAGTGTATTCTCCCTACATACTGTACTGTATACCCCCATCACCTAGTACAGTGTATTCTCCCTACATACTGTACTGTATACCCCCATCACATAATACAGTGTATTCTCCCTACATACTGTACTGTATACCACCATCACCTAATACAGTGTATTCTCCCTACATACTGTACTGTATACCCCATCACCTAATACAGTGTATTCTCCCTACATACTGTACTGTATACCCCCATCACCTAATACAGTGTATTCTCCCTACATACTGTACTGTATACCCCCATCACCTAATGCAGTGTATTCTCCCTACATACTGTACTGTATACCCCCATCACCTAATACAGTGTATTCTCCCTACATACTGTACTGTATACCCCCATCACCTAGTACAGTGTATTCTCCCTACATACTGTACTGTATACCCCCATCACCTAATACAGTGTATTCTCCCTACATACTTTACTATATACCCCCATCACCTAATACAGTGTATTCTCCCTACATACTGTACTGTATACCCCCATCACCTAATACAGTGTATTCTCCTACATACTGTACTATATACCCCCATCACCTAATACAGTGTATTCTCCCTACATACTGTACTGTATACCCCCATCACCTAATACAGTGTATTCTCCCTACATACTGTACTATATACCCCCATCACCTAATACAGTGTATTCTCCTACATACTGTACTGTATACCCCCATCACCTAATACAGTGTATTCTCCTACATACTGTACTATATACCCCCATCACCTAATACAGTGTATTCTCCTACATACTGTACTGTATACCCCCATCACCTAATACAGTGTATTCTCCCTACATACTATACTGTGTACCCCCATCACCTAATACAGTGTATTCTCCCTACATACTGTACTGTATACCCCCATCACCTAATACAGTGTATTCTCCCTACATACTGTACTGTATACCCCCATCACCTAATACAGTGTATTCTCCCTACATACTGTACTGTATACCCCCATCACCTAATACAGTGTATTCTCCCTACATACTGTACTGTATACCCCCATCACCTAGTACAGTGTATTCTCCCTACATACTTTACTGTATACCCCCATCGAATAATACAGTGTATTCTCCCTACATACTGTACTATATACCCCCATCACCTAATACAGTGTATTCTCCCTACATACTGTACTGTATACCCCCATCACCTAATACAGTGTATTCTCCCTACATACTGTACTATATACCCCCATCACCTAATACAGTGTATTCACCCTACATACTGTACTATATACCCCCATCACCTAATACAGTGTATTCTCCCTACATACTGTACCGTATACCCCCATCACCTAATACAGTGTATTCTCCCTACATACTGTACTGTATACCCCCATCACCTAGTACAGTGTATTCTCCCTACATACTGTACTGTATACCCCCATCGAATAATACAGTGTATTCTCCCTACATACTGTACTATATACCCCCATCACCTAATACAGTGTATTCTCCCTACATCCTGTACTGTATACCCCCATCACCTAATACAGTGTATTCTCCCTACATACTGTACTATATACCCCCATCACCTAATACAGTGTATTCACCCTACATACTGTACTATATACCCCCATCACCTAATACAGTGTATTCTCCCTACATACTGTACCGTATACCCCCATCACCTAATACAGTGTATTCTCCCTACATACTGTACTGTATACCCCCATCACCTAGTACAGTGTATTCTCCCTACATACTGTACTGTATACCCCCATCGAATAATACAGTGTATTCTCCCTACATACTGTACTATATACCCCCATCACCTAATACAGTGTATTCTCCTACATACTGTACTGTATACCCCCATCACCTAATACAGTGTATTCTCCTACATACTGTACTGTATACCCCCATCGAATAATACAGTGTATTCTCCCTACATACTGTACTATATACCCCCATCACCTAATACAGTGTATTCTCCTACATACTGTACTGTATACCCCCATCACCTAATACAGTGTATTCTCCCTACATACTGTACTATATACCCCCATCACCTAATACAGTGTATTCACCCTACATACTGTACTATATACCCCCATCACCTAATACAGTGTATTCTCCCTACATACTGTACTGTATACCCCCATCACCTAATACAGTGTATTCACCCTACATACTGTACTATATACCCCCATCACCTAATACAGTGTATTCTCCCTACATACTGTACTGTATACCCCCATCACCTAATACAGTGTATTCTCCCTACATACTGTACTGTATACCCCCATCACCTAATACAGTGTATTCTCCTACATACTGTACTGTATACCCCATCACTAATACAGTGTATTCTCCCTACATACTGTACTATATACCCCCATCACCTAATACAGTGTATTCTCCCTACATACTGTACTGTATACCCCCATCACCTAATACAGTGTATTCTCCCTACATACTGTACTGTATACCCCCATCACCTAATACAGTGTATTCTCCCTACATACTGTACTGTGTACCCCCATCACCTAATACAGTGTATTCTCCCTACATACTGTACTGGATACCCCCATCACCTAATACAGTGTATTCTCCTACATACTGTACTGTATACCCCCATCACCTAATACAGTGTATTCTCCTACATACTGTACTGTATACCCCCATCACCTAGTACAGTGTATTCTCCCTACATACTGTACTGTATACCCCCATCGAATAATACAGTGTATTCTCCTACATACTGTACTATATACCCCCATCACCTAATACAGTGTATTCTCCTACATACTGTACTGTATACCCCCATCACCTAATACAGTGTATTCTCCCTACATCCTGTACTGTATACCCCCATCACCTAATACAGTGTATTCTCCCTACATACTGTACTATATACCCCATCACCTAATACAGTGTATTCACCCTACATACTGTACTATATACCCCCATCACCTAATACAGTGTATTCTCCTACATACTGTACCGTATACCCCCATCACCTAATACAGTATATTCTCCCTACATACTGTACTGTATACCCCCATCACCTAGTACAGTGTATTCTCCTACATACTGTACTGTATACCCCCATCACCTAATACAGTGTATTCTCCCTACATACTGTACTATATACCCCCATCACCTAATACAGTGTATTCTCCCTACATACTGTACTATATACCCCATCACCTAATACAGTGTATTCTCCCTACATACTGTACTGTATACCCCCATCACCTAATACAGTGTATTCTCCTACATACTGTACTATATACCCCCATCACCTAATACAGTGTATTCTCCTACATACTGTACTGTATACCCCCATCACCTAGTACAGTGTATTCTCCCTACATACTGTACTGTATACCCCCATCGAATAATACAGTGTATTCTCCCTACATACTGTACTGTATACCCCCATCACCTAATACAGTGTATTCTCCCTACATACTGTACTGTATACCCCCATCACCTAATACAGTGTATTCTCCCTACATACTGTACTGTATACCCCCATCGAATAATACAGTGTATTCTCCCTACATACTGTACTATATACCCCCATCACCTAATACAGTGTATTCTCCCTACATACTGTACTGTATACCCCCATCACCTAATACAGTGTATTCTCCCTACATACTGTACTATATACCCCCATCACCTAATACAGTGTATTCACCCTACATACTGTACTATATACCCCCATCACCTAATACAGTGTATTCTCCTACATACTGTACTGTATACCCCCATCACCTAATACAGTGTATTCACCCTACATACTGTACTATATACCCCCATCACCTAATACAGTGTATTCTCCCTACATACTGTACTGTATACCCCCATCACCTAATACAGTGTATTCTCCCTACATACTGTACTGTATACCCCCATCACCTAATACAGTGTATTCTCCCTACATACTGTACTGTATACCCCCATCACTAATACAGTGTATTCTCCCTACATACTGTACTATATACCCCCATCACCTAATACAGTGTATTCTCCCTACATACTGTACTGTATACCCCCATCACCTAATACAGTGTATTCTCCCTACATACTGTACTGTATACCCCCATCACCTAATACAGTGTATTCTCCCTACATACTGTACTGTGTACCCCCATCACCTAATACAGTGTATTCTCCCTACATACTGTACTGGATACCCCCATCACCTAATACAGTGTATTCTCCCTACATACTGTACTGTATACCCCCATCACCTAATACAGTGTATTCTCCCTACATACTGTACTGTATACCCCCATCACCTAGTACAGTGTATTCTCCCTACATACTGTACTGTATACCCCCATCGAATAATACAGTGTATTCTCCCTACATACTGTACTATATACCCCCATCACCTAATACAGTGTATTCTCCCTACATACTGTACTGTATACCCCCATCACCTAATACAGTGTATTGTTTCTCCCTACATCCTGTACTGTATACCCCCATCACCTAATACAGTGTATTCTCCTACATACTGTACTATATACCCCCATCACCTAATACAGTGTATTCACCCTACATACTGTACTATATACCCCCATCACCTAATACAGTGTATTCTCCCTACATACTGTACCGTATACCCCCATCACCTAATACAGTATATTCTCCTACATACTGTACTGTATACCCCCATCACCTAGTACAGTGTATTCTCCCTACATACTGTACTGTATACCCCCATCACCTAATACAGTGTATTCTCCTACATACTGTACTATATACCCCCATCACCTAATACAGTGTATTCTCCCTACATACTGTACTATATACCCCCATCACCTAATACAGTGTATTCTCCCTACATACTGTACTGTATACCCCCATCACCTAATACAGTGTATTCTCCCTACATACTGTACTATATACCCCCATCACCTAATACAGTGTATTCTCCTACATACTGTACTGTATACCCCCATCACCTAATACAGTGTATTCTCCCTACATACTGTACTATATACCCCCATCACCTAATACAGTGTATTCTCCCTACATACTGTACTGTATACCCCCATCACCTAATACAGTGTATTCTCCTACATACTGTACTATATACCCCCATCACCTAATACAGTGTATTCTCCTACATACTGTACTGTATACCCCCATCACCTAATACAGTGTATTCTCCCTACATACTATACTGTGTACCCCCATCACCTAATACAGTGTATTCTCCCTACATACTGTACTGTATACCCCCATCACCTAATACAGTGTATTCTCCTACATACTGTACTGTATACCCCCATCACCTAATACAGTGTATTCTCCCTACATACTGTACTGTATACCCCCATCACCTAATACAGTGTATTCTCCCTACATACTGTACTGTATACCCCCATCACCTAGTACAGTGTATTCTCCCTACATACTTTACTGTATACCCCCATCGAATAATACAGTGTATTCTCCCTACATACTGTACTATATACCCCCATCACCTAATACAGTGTATTCTCCCTACATACTGTACTGTATACCCCATCACCTAATACAGTGTATTCTCCCTACATACTGTACTATATACCCCCATCACCTAATACAGTGTATTCACCCTACATACTGTACTATATACCCCCATCACCTAATACAGTGTATTCTCCCTACATACTGTACCGTATACCCCCATCACCTAATACAGTGTATTCTCCTACATACTGTACTGTATACCCCCATCACCTAGTACAGTGTATTCTCCCTACATACTGTACTGTATACCCCCATCGAATAATACAGTGTATTCTCCTACATACTGTACTATATACCCCCATCACCTAATACAGTGTATTCTCCCTACATCCTGTACTGTATACCCCCATCACCTAATACAGTGTATTCTCCCTACATACTGTACTATATACCCCCATCACCTAATACAGTGTATTCACCCTACATACTGTACTATATACCCCCATCACCTAATACAGTGTATTCTCCCTACATACTGTACCGTATACCCCCATCACCTAATACAGTGTATTCTCCCTACATACTGTACTGTATACCCCCATCACCTAGTACAGTCTATTCTCCCTACATACTGTACTGTATACCCCCATCGAATAATACAGTGTATTCTCCCTACATACTGTACTATATACCCCCATCACCTAATACAGTGTATTCTCCCTACATACTGTACTGTATACCCCCATCACCCAATACAGTGTATTCTCCCTACATACTGTACTGTATACCCCCATCGAATAATACAGTGTATTCTCCCTACATACTGTACTATATACCCCCATCACCTAATACAGTGTATTCACCCTACATACTGTACTATATACCCCCATCACCTAATACAGTGTATTCTCCCTACATACTGTACTGTATACCCCCATCACCTAATACAGTGTATTCTCCCTACATACTGTACTGTATACCCCCATCACCTAATACAGTGTATTCTCCCTACATACTGTACTATATACCCCCATCACCTAATACAGTGTATTCTCCCTACATACTGTACTATATACCCCCATCACCTAATACAGTGTATTCTCCCTACATACTGTACTGTATACCCCCATCACCTAATACATTGTATTCTCCCTACATACTGTACTATATACCCCCATCACCTAATACAGTGTATTCTCCCTACATACTGTACTGTATACCCCCATCACCTAATACATTGTATTCTCCCTACATACTGTACTGTATACCCCCATCACCTAGTACAGTGTATTCACCCTACATACTGTACTCTATACCCCCATCACCTAATACAGTGTATTCTCCCTACATACTGTACTGTAAAGCCCCATCACCTAATACAGTGTATTCTCCCTACATACTGTACTGTATACCCCCATTACCTAATACAGTGTATTCTCCCTACATACTGTACTGTATACCCCCATCACCTAATACAGTGTATTCTCCCTACATACTGTACTGTATACCCCCATCACCTAATACATTGTATTCTCCCTACATACTGTACTGTATACCCCCATCACCTAGTACAGTGTATTCGCCCTACATACTGTACTGTATACCCCATCACCTAATACAGTGTATTCTCCCTACATACTGTACTGTAAAGCCCCATCACCTAATACAGTGTATTCTCCCTACATACTGTACTGTATACCCCCATTACCTAATACAGTGTATTCTCCCTACATACTGTACTGTATACCCCCATCACCTAATACAGTGTATTCTCCCTACATACTGTACTATATACCCCCATCACCTAATACAGTGTATTCTCCCTACATACTGTACTGTATACCCCCATCACCTAATACAGTGTATTCTCCCCACATACTGTACAGTATGGAAGTTGTATAAGTAAACATTGAATTTGCGGTTAGCTCATTCTGTCTTACTCGACGAATGCCTGTTCAGGTGTAGATGCTGGAGAAGTGCTCTGCTGTAGCTGCTGCTGTTGTTTTTTGTAGTTGAGCTACTTGTGTCATCAGTCTTTCGTTCATATCAGCCACTGTGTTGTAGTCCGGCATGTGATTCAGCCTGGCCATGATATGAGTTGTTGGAAATCCATGCCCTCGTTTGGTGATGGATCGTTTCCTCTCACGAAGAAACTACTCGCGGGCCTGCGTGTCCCACAAACTCATTGTGTCAATGAAAAAAATAAACAATCAATAGCCTCGTGTCTCTTTTGCTGTATTTGACTAGGCTTGGTTAGCTAGCCTAGTTATATTGGCTGTAAGTTAGTCATTTAACTAACTAAGTCATTTAAATATTGCAGACTTGGAGTACCGTTATAAATGTTGCCCGTAACCATTTTCACTACGTTGTTGCTACAAGAATAAAGATTTTAAAATGACTGCCAGTAAAATACGATTCAACCATGAATTGTTGCATAACGTCAAAACAAACTCTGTACAAGTGCGGCGCTCCCAATGTCTGTACGAACTATATATGTTTGCTCCAGCAGAGATGGAAGATGAGGCAAGACAACTCACTAGCTCATTTTTTCTGGTTCATATACAAGTAGACTGGACACAGCTGCTATCGAATTGGTGTCTATGCGAGAGACACTCCTTAATTAAGTAGTATTTTTTTCAATGGTAAACTGCCTGAGTAAAACATCTTCATTTATCCACCATCTCTGACTCTAGGTGCACAGATCCCCAAGACATTGTGTATCGGTAGTTCTATAGAATATCTCTGCCTCATATATTATTTCTTGACGATTAGCTGTAAAAACAGATTTAGTGTCACTATCAAGTAAAGCGCAAGGCAGATACCTCCATAAAGTGCAAGGGAGTATATGGACACAGGCAAAGAAGACCAAGGCAGAGAGGAAAACAATACTGACCCTGAGGCCAGATTCTCTGAGCTATTTAAATATGCCCAAAGACATGGCTGTAGTTTTACTGGGGACAACAAAATACGCTTTAACCGTCTGGAAGAATATTGGTGTGCTGGAATACCAAGAAGTATTCAGCTTAAAATTTATGCACTGAAAGCACCTACAGACATAATATATTCGCAAAAATCTCATCAGGGTTTTCTAATTTCAATGCACAAGAATTGAAATATTTCACATTTGCTTACTCCTTATTCGCTCTTAAGGGGCTTGTGGAGAATATGCCCATTATGATTGCTGGACCCATTTTGCCAAAGCCTGTACCATCTTATGTATAAGATGTATCACAGTGGAGCTCAAGATGTATCACAGGCTCATTGCCACTTTCAACAGTTCTGTGAGACCTTTGCAAGGTTGAAGGGAAAACAATATTGCACACCAAATATGCACCTCCATAGCCACTTGAAGAAATGTGTTTTGGACTATGGCCCAGTATACAGTTTCTGGTGTTTTCCATTTGAGCTAGCTAGCAAATGATTTTGTAGGTAAACAGAAGGCAGCTACTCAGTTCAGTTAATGAGAAAGGTTAACTGCCCAAGTGGTTAAGAGCATGGTCTGGAAAACTGACTTTGATAATATGAGAAATGTGTTAGCAGGCGGTCATGAGAGGTGACATACATGTAGGCCATGATGATACCAAGTACTTACATGCCATTGATCAGAGTGACAATAAGGATCTGACCAGTGTTGAATTTTCAGTGAGCTCATACATTATATGCCTGCCACCTACCTAAACAGCTCTTTGTCGTAGCCATTGAAGACAGGAATGATCTGTGTCGTGTCGTCACATGAATGTATCCAACGCGGATCTCACCATCGTACAGCTCACAGAACAACGTGGTAAGGTAGACATGCTAGGAGAGGTTGGAAGCACCGATCAAGTACAAGTTTTCACTCATCATGTGTACTTGCAATGTGGTTTTGACAGAGAGAACGTTCTACCACGCAAACAGATGCCTTGCATTGAGAATTTGAGATCAAAGCTATTGTTTATTTCTTAAATTGTAGCATTTCTAAAGGTTGAATGATTTTATCGTTGTTTGTGTTTATTTCATAAAGTGTATCATACATTTGATATGTTTTATTATCCTTTTTTGATATGGAACTTTGCATTCTGCTGTGAAACTGTGTGAGGGGTTAAAATCCCATTTGTCAAGCAGACTTTGTAGCTTGGCCTTTAATCAATGAGGCCTTTGTGTTTTATGTTCTTTGATAACACTTGATCTCTTTTATTGCCATGCTGGTTTTTTCATTTTATTGTTTAAAGAGTGTTTCTATTTGAAATGCACTTCTAATAAAGACTAAATTGAAGTTTGATTTGATATCAGACCTTTAATTGATGATTGTATAGATGGAATAGATGATTGTATAGATGGAATAGATGATAGAATAGATGAATAGAGATTGTATAGATGGAATAGATGATTGCATAGATGGAATAGATGATATAATAGATGATTAGAGATTGTATAGATGGAATAGATGATTAGAGATTGTATAGATGGAATAGATGATTGCATAGATGGAATAGATGATTATATAGATGATTGGAGATTGTATAGATGGAATAGATGATTATATAGATGGAATAGGTGATTATATAGATGGAATAGATGATAGAATAGATGATTAGAGATTGTATAGATGGAATAGATGATTAGAGATTGTATAGATGGAATAGATGATTATATAGATGGAATAGGTGATTATATAGATGGAATAGATGATTGCATAGATGGAATAGATGATATAATAGATGATTAGAGATTGTATAGATGGAATAGATGATTAGAGACTGTATAGATGGAATAGATGATTATATAGATGGAATAGATGATTATATAGATGGAATAGATGATTGCATAGATGGAATAGATGATAGAATAGATGATTAGAGATTGTATAGATGGAATAGATGATATAATAGATGATTAGAGATTGTATAGATAGAATAGATGATTAGAGATTGTATAGATGGAATAGATGATTGCATAGATGGAATAGATGATAGAATAGATGATTAGAGATTGTATAGATGGAATAGATGATTGCATAGATGGAATAGATGATAGAATAGATGATTAGAGATTGTATAGATGGAATAGATGATAGAATAGATGATTAGAGATTGTATAGATGGAATAGATGATTAGAGATTGTATAGATGGAATAGATGATAGAATAGATGATTAGAGATTGTATAGATGGAATAGATGATTGCATAGATGGAATAGATGATTAGAGAATGTATAGATGGAATAGATGATTGTATAGATGGAATAGATGATAGAATAGATTATTAGAGATTGTATAGATGGAATAGATGATAGAATAGATGATTAGAGATTGTATAGATGGAATAGATGATTAGAGATTGTATAGATGGAATAGATGATAGAATAGATGATTAGAGATTATATAGATGGAATAGATGATTAGAGATTGTATTGATGGAATAGATGATAGAATAGATGATTAGAGATTGTATAGATGGAATAGATGATTGTATAGATGGAATAGATGATTGTATAGATGGAATAGATGATTGTATAGATGGAATAGATGATTGTATAGATGGAATAGATGATTGTATAGATGGAATAGATGATATAATAGATGGAATAGGTGATAGAATAGATGATTAGAGATTGTATAGATGGAATAGATGGAATAGATGATTAGAGATTGTATAGATGGAATAGATGATTGTATAGATTGAATAGATGATAGAATAGATGATTAGAGATTGTATAGATGGAATAGATGATTGCATAGATGGAATAGATGATAGAATAGATGATTAGAGATTGTATAGATGGAATAGATGATTAGAGATTGTATAGATGGAATAGATGATTATATAGATGGAATAGGTGATTATATAGATGGAATAGATGATTGCATAGATGGAATAGATTATATAATAGATGATTAGAGATTGTATAGATGGAATAGATGATTGTATAGATGGAATAGATGATTGTATAGATGGAATAGATGATAGAATAGATGATTAGAGATTATATAGATGGAATAGATGATTGCATAGATGGAATAGATGATTGTATAGATGGAATAGATGATAGAATAGATGATTAGAGATTGTATAGATGGAATAGATGATTGCATAGATGGAATAGATGATAGAATAGATGATTAGAGATTGTATAGATGGAATAGATGATAGAATAGATGATTAGAGATTGTATAGATGGAATAGATGATTGCATAGATGGAATAGATTATAGAATAGATGATTAGAGATTGTATAGATGGAATAGATGATTGCATAGATGGAATAGATGATTAGAGATTGTATAGATGGAATAGATGATTGCATAGATGGAATAGATGATAGAATAGATGATTAGAGATTGCATAGATGGAATAGATGATTATATAGATGGAATAGGTGATTATATAGATGGAATAGATGATTGCATAGATGGAATAGATGATATAATAGATGATTAGAGATTGTATAGATGGAATAGATGATTAGAGATTGTATAGATGGAATAGATGATTATATAGATGGAATAGGTGATTATATAGATGGAATAGATGATTGCATAGATGGAATAGATGATATAATAGATGATTAGAGATTGTATAGATGGAATAGATGATTGTATAGATGGAATAGATGATTGTATAGATGGAATAGATGATTAGAGATTGTATAGATGGAATAGATGATTGCATAGATGGAATAGATGATTGTATAGATGGAATAGATGATAGAATAGATGATTAGAGATTGTATAGATGGAATAGATGATTGCATAGATGGAATAGATGATAGAATAGATGATTAGAGATCGTATAGATGGAATAGATGATAGAATAGATGATTAGAGATTGTATAGATGGAATAGATGATTGCATAGATGGAATAGATTATAGAATAGATGATTAGAGATTGTATAGATGGAATAGATGATTGCATAGATGGAATAGATGATTAGAGATTGTATAGATGGAATAGATGATTGCATAGATGGAATAGATGATAGAATAGATGATTAGAGATTGCATAGATGGAATAGATGATTATATAGATGGAATAGGTGATTATATAGATGGAATAGATGATTGCATAGATGGAATAGATGATATAATAGATGATTAGAGATTGTATAGATGGAATAGATGATTAGAGATTGTATAGATGGAATAGATGATTATATAGATGGAATAGGTGATTATATAGATGGAATAGATGATTGCATAGATGGAATAGATGATATAATAGATGATTAGAGATTGTATAGATGGAATAGATGATTGTATAGATGGAATAGATGATTGTATAGATGGAATAGATGATTAGAGATTGTATAGATGGAATAGATGATTGCATAGATGGAATAGATGATTGTATAGATGGAATAGATGATAGAATAGATGATTAGAGATTGTATAGATGGAATAGATGATTGCATAGATGGAATAGATGATAGAATAGATGATTAGAGATTGTATAGATGGAATAGATGATAGAATAGATGATTAGAGATTGTATAGATGGAATAGATGATTGCATAGATGGAATAGATTATAGAATAGATGATTAGAGATTGTATAGATGGAATAGATGATTGCATAGATGGAATAGATGATTAGAGATTGTATAGATGGAATAGATGATTGCATAGATGGAATAGATGATAGAATAGATGATTAGAGATTGCATAGATGGAATAGATGATTATATAGATGGAATAGGTGATTATATAGATGGAATAGATGATTGCATAGATGGAATAGATGATATAATAGATGATTAGAGATTGTATAGATGGAATAGATGATTAGAGATTGTATAGATGGAATAGATGATTATATAGATGGAATAGGTGATTATATAGATGGAATAGATGATTGCATAGATGGAATAGATGATATAATAGATGATTAGAGATTGTATAGATGGAATAGATGATCATATAGATGGAATAGGTGATTATATAGATGGAATAGATGATTGCATAGATGGAATAGATGATATAATAGATGATTAGAGATTGTATAGATGGAATAGATGATTAGAGATTGTATAGATGGAATAGATGATTATATAGATGGAATAGGTGATTATATAGATGGAATAGATGATTGCATAGATGGAATAGATGATATAATAGATGATTAGAGATTGTATAGATGGAATAGATGATTAGAGATTGTATAGATGGAATAGATGATTATATAGATGGAATAGATGATTGCATAGATGGAATAGATGATAGAATAGATGATTAGAGATTGTATAGATGGAATAGATGATAGAATAGATGATTAGAGATTGTATAGATGGAATAGATGATAGAATAGATGATTAGAGATTGTATAGATGGAATAGATGATATAATAGATGATTAGAGATTGTATAGATGGAATAGATGATAGAATAGATGATTAGAGATTGTATAGATGGAATAGATGATAGAATAGATGATTAGAGATTATATAGATGGAATAGATGATTAGAGATGGTATAGATGGAATAGATGATTGTATAGATGGAATAGATGATTGTATAGATGGAATAGATGATTGTATAGATGGAATAGATGATTGTATAGATGGAATAGATGATAGAATAGATGGAATAGATGATAGAATAGATGATTAGAGATTGTATAGATGGAATATATGATAGAATAGATGATTAGAGATTGTATAGATGGAATAGATGATTGTATAGATGGAATAGATGATAGAATAGATGATTAGATTGTATAGATGGAATAGATGATAGAATAGATGATTAGAGATTGTATAGATGGAATAGATGATTGTATAGATGGAATAGATGATTGTATAGATGGAATAGATGATAGAATAGATGATTAGAGATTGTATAGATGGAATAGATGATTGCATAGATGGAATAGATGATTGTATAGATGGAATAGATGATAGAATAGATGATTAGAGATTGTATAGATGGAATAGATGATTGCATAGATGGAATAGATGATTGTATAGATGGAATAGATGATTAGAGATTGTATAGATGGAATAGATGATTGCATAGATGGAATAGATGATTGCATAGATGGAATAGATGATAGAATAGATGATTAGAGATTGTATAGATGGAATAGATGATAGAATAGATGATTAGAGATTGTATAGATGGAATAGATGATTGCATAGATGGAATAGATGATAGAATAGATGATTAGAGATTGTATAGATGGAATAGATGATTAGAGATTGTATAGATGGAATAGATGATTATATAGATGGAATAGGTGATTATATAGATGGAATAGATGATTGCATAGATGGAATAGATGATATAATAGATGATTAGAGATTGTATAGATGGAATAGATGATTAGAGATTGTATAGATGGAATAGATGATTATATAGATGGAATAGGTGATTATATAGATGGAATAGATGATTGCATAGATGGAATAGATGATATAATAGATGATTAGAGATTGTATAGATGGAATAGATGATTAGAGATTGTATAGATGGAATAGATGATAGAATAGATGATTAGAGATTGTATAGATAGAATAGATGATTAGAGATTGTATAGATGGAATAGATGATTGCATAGATGGAATAGATGATAGAATAGATGATTAGAGATTGTATAGATGGAATAGATGATTATATAGATGGAATAGATGATTGCATAGATGGAATAGATGATAGAATAGATGATTAGAGATTGTATAGATGGAATAGATGATAGAATAGATGATTAGAGATTGTATAGATAGAATAGATGATTAGAGATTGTATAGATGGAATAGATGATTGCATAGATGGAATAGATGAAAGAATAGATGATTAGAGATTGTATAGATGGAATAGATGATTGCATAGATGGAATAGATGATAGAATAGATGATTAGAGATTGTATAGATGGAATAGATGATTAGAGATTGTATAGATGGAATAGATGATTAGAGATTGTATAGATGGAATAGATGATAGAATAGATGATTAGAGATTGTATAGATGGAATAGATGATTGCATAGATGGAATAGATGATAGAATAGATGATTAGAGAATGTATAGATGGAATAGATGATTGTATAGATGGAATAGATGATAGAATAGATTATTAGAGATTGTATAGATGGAATAGATGATAGAATAGATGATTAGAGATTGTATAGATGGAATAGATGATTAGAGATTGTATAGATGGAATAGATGATAGAATAGATTATTAGAGATTATATAGATGGAATAGATGATTAGAGATTGTATTGATGGAATAGATGATAGAATAGATGATTAGAGATTGTATAGATGGAATAGATGATTGTATAGATGGAATAGATGATTGTATAGATGGAATAGATGATTGTATAGATGGAATAGATGATTGTATAGATGGAATAGATGATTGTATAGATGGAATAGATGATTGTATAGATGGAATAGATGATATAATAGATGGAATAGGTGATAGAATAGATGATTAGAGATTGTATAGATGGAATAGATGATTGAATAGATGGAATAGATGGAATAGATGATTAGAGATTGTATAGATGGAATAGATGATTGCATAGATGGAATAGATGATTGTATAGATGGAATAGATGATAGAATAGATGATTAGAGATTGTATAGATGGAATAGATGATAGAATAGATGATTAGAGATTGTATAGATGGAATAGATGATTGCATAGATGGAATAGATGATAGAATAGATGATTAGAGATTGTATAGATGGAATAGATGATTAGAGATTGTATAGATGGAATAGATGATTATATAGATGGAATAGGTGATTATATAGATGGAATAGATGATTGCATAGATGGAATAGATGATATAATAGATGATTAGAGATTGTATAGATGGAATAGATGATTGTATAGATGGAATAGATTATTGTATAGATGGAATAGATGATTAGAGATTGTATAGATGGAATAGATGATTGCATAGATGGAATAGATGATTGTATAGATGGAATAGATGATAGAATAGATGATTAGAGATTGTATAGATGGAATAGATGATTGCATAGATGGAATAGATGATAGAATATATGATTAGAGATTGTATAGATGGAATAGATGATAGAATAGATGATTAGAGATTGTATAGATGGAATAGATGATTAGAGATTGTATAGATGGAATAGATGATAGAATAGATGATTAGAGATTGTATAGATGGAATAGATGATTGCATAGATGGAATAGATGATAGAATAGATGATTAGAGAATGTATAGATGGAATAGATGATTGTATAGATGGAATAGATGATAGAATAGATTATTAGAGATTGTATAGATGGAATAGATGATAGAATAGATGATTAGAGATTGTATAGATGGAATAGATGATTAGAGATTGTATAGATGGAATAGATTATTAGAGATTATATAGATGGAATAGATGATTAGAGATTGTATTGATGGAATAGATGATAGAATAGATGATTAGAGATTGTATAGATGGAATAGATGATTGTATAGATGGAATAGATGATTGTATAGATGGAATAGATGATTGTATAGATGGAATAGATGATTGTATAGATGGAATAGATGATTGTATAGATGGAATAGATGATTGTATAGATGGAATAGATGATATAATAGATGGAATAGGTGATAGAATAGATGATTAGAGATTGTATAGATGGAATAGATGATTGAATAGATGGAATAGATGGAATAGATGATTAGAGATTGTATAGATGGAATAGATGATTGCATAGATGGAATAGATGATTGTATAGATGGAATAGATGATTAGAGATTGTATAGATGGAATAGATGATAGAATAGATGATTAGAGATTGTATAGATGGAATAGATGATTGCATAGATGGAATAGATGATAGAATAGATGATTAGAGATTGTATAGATGGAATAGATGATTAGAGATTGTATAGATGGAATAGATGATTATATAGATGGAATAGGTGATTATATAGATGGAATAGATGATTGCATAGATGGAATAGATGATATAATAGATGATTAGAGATTGTATAGATGGAATAGATTATTGTATAGATGGAATAGATTATTGTATAGATGGAATAGATGATTAGAGATTGTATAGATGGAATAGATGATTGCATAGATGGAATAGATGATTGTATAGATGGAATAGATGATAGAATAGATGATTAGAGATTGTATAGATGGAATAGATGATTGCATAGATGGAATAGATGATATAATAGATGATTAGAGATTGTATAGATGGAATAGATGATTAGAGATTGTATAGATGGAATAGATGATTGTATAGATGGAATAGATGATAGAATAGATGGAATAGATGATTAGAGATTGTATAGATGGAATAGATGATAGAATAGATGATTAGAGATTGTATAGATGGAATAGATGATTAGAGATTGTATAGATGGAATAGATGATTATATAGATGGAATAGGTGATTATATAGATGGAATAGATGATTGCATAGATGGAATAGATTATATAATAGATGATTAGAGATTGTATAGATGGAATAGATGATAGAATAGATGATTAGAGATTGTATAGATAGAATAGATGATTAGAGATTGTATAGATGGAATAGATGATTGCATAGATGGAATAGATGATAGAATAGATGATTAGAGATTGTATAGATGGAATAGATGATTGCATAGATGGAATAGATGATTGTATAGATGGAATAGATGATTAGAGATTGTATAGATGGAATAGATGATAGAATAGATGATTAGAGATTGTATAGATGGAATAGATGATTAGAGATTGTATAGATGGAATAGATGATTGTATAGATGGAATAGATGATTGTATAGATGGAATAGATGATAGAATAGATGGAATAGATGATTAGAGATTGTATAGATGGAATAGATGATAGAATAGATGATTAGAGATTGTATAGATGGAATAGATGATTGAATAGATGGAATAGATGATAGAATAGATGATTAGAGATTGTATAGATGGAATAGATGATTGCATAGATGGAATAGATGATAGAATAGATGATTAGAGATTGTATAGATGGAATAGATGATTAGAGATTGTATAGATGGAATAGATGATTATATAGATGGAATAGGTGATTATATAGATAGAATAGATGATTGCATAGATGGAATAGATGATATAATAGATGATTAGAGATTGTATAGATGGAATAGATGATTAGAGATTGTATAGATGGAATAGATGATTATATAGATGGAATAGATGATTGTATAGATGGAATAGATGATAGAATAGATGATTAGAGATTGTATAGATAGAATAGATGATTAGAGATTGTATAGATGGAATAGATGATAGAATAGATGATTAGAGATTGTATAGATGGAATAGATGATAGAATAGATGATTAGAGATTATATAGATGGAATAGATGATTAGATATTGTATAGATGGAATAGATGATTGTATAGATGGAATAGATGATTGTATAGATGGAATAGATGATTATATAGATGGAATAGATGATTGTATAGATGGAATAGATGATTGTATAGAAGGAATAGATGATAGAATAGATGGAATAGATGATAGAATAGATGATTAGAGATTGTATAGATGGAATAGATGATTGAATAGATGGAATAGATGATAGAATAGATGATTAGAGATTGTATAGATGGAATAGATGATTAGAGATTGTATAGATGGAATAGATGATTATATAGATGGAATAGGTGATTATATAGATGGAATAGATGATTGCATAGATGGAATAGATGATATAATAGATGATTAGAGATTGTATAGATGGAATAGATGATTAGAGATTGTATAGATGGAATAGATGATTATATAGATGGAATAGGTGATTATATAGATGGAATAGATGATTAGAGATTGTATAGATGGAATAGATGATTGCATAGATGGAATAGATGATAGAATAGATGATTAGAGATTGTATAGATGGAATAGATGATTATATAGATGGAATAGATGATTGCATAGATGGAATAGATGATAGAATAGATGATTAGAGATTGTATAGATGGAATAGATGATAGAATAGATGATTAGAGATTGTATAGATAGAATAGATGATTAGAGATTGTATAGATGGAATAGATGATTGCATAGATGGAATAGATGATAGAATAGATGATTAGAGATTGTATAGATGGAATAGATGATTATATAGATGGAATAGATGATTGCATAGATGGAATAGATGATAGAATAGATGATTAGAGATTGTATAGATGGAATAGATGATAGAATAGATGATTAGAGATTGTATAGATAGAATAGATGATTAGAGATTGTATAGATGGAATAGATGATTGCATAGATGGAATAGATGATAGAATAGATGATTAGAGATTGTATAGATGGAATAGATGATTGCATAGATGGAATAGATGATAGAATAGATGATTAGAGATTGTATAGATGGAATAGATGATAGAATAGATGATTAGAGATTGTATAGATGGAATAGATGATTAGAGATTGTATAGATGGAATAGATGATAGAATAGATGATTAGAGATTGTATAGATGGAATAGATGATTGCATAGATGGAATAGATGATAGAATAGATGATTAGAGAATGTATAGATGGAATAGATGATTGTATAGATGGAATAGATGATAGAATAGATTATTAGAGATTGTATAGATGGAATAGATGATAGAATAGATGATTAGAGATTGTATAGATGGAATAGATGATTAGAGATTGTATAGATGGAATAGATGATAGAATAGATTATTAGAGATTATATAGATGGAATAGATGATTAGAGATTGTATTGATGGAATAGATGATAGAATAGATGATTAGAGATTGTATAGATGGAATAGATGATTGTATAGATGGAATAGATGATTGTATAGATGGAATAGATGATTGTATAGATGGAATAGATGATTGTATAGATGGAATAGATGATTGTATAGATGGAATAGATGATATAATAGATGGAATAGGTGATAGAATAGATGATTAGAGATTGTATAGATGGAATAGATGATTGAATAGATGGAATAGATGGAATAGATGATTAGAGATTGTATAGATGGAATAGATGATTGCATAGATGGAATAGATGATTGTATAGATGGAATAGATGATAGAATAGATGATTAGAGATTGTATAGATGGAATAGATGATAGAATAGATGATTAGAGATTGTATAGATGGAATAGATGATTGCATAGATGGAATAGATGATAGAATAGATGATTAGAGATTGTATAGATGGAATAGATGATTAGAGATTGTATAGATGGAATAGATGATTATATAGATGGAATAGGTGATTATATAGATGGAATAGATGATTGCATAGATGGAATAGATTATATAATAGATGATTAGAGATTGTATAGATGGAATAGATGATTGTATAGATGGAATAGATGATTGTATAGATGGAATAGATGATTAGAGATTGTATAGATGGAATAGATGATTGCATAGATGGAATAGATGATAGAATAGATGATTAGAGATTGTATAGATGGAATAGATGATTATATAGATGGAATAGATGATTGCATAGATGGAATAGATGATAGAATAGATGATTAGAGATTGTATAGATGGAATAGATGATAGAATAGATGATTAGAGATTGTATAGATAGAATAGATGATTAGAGATTGTATAGATGGAATAGATGATTGCATAGATGGAATAGATGATAGAATAGATGATTAGAGATTGTATAGATGGAATAGATGATTGCATAGATGGAATAGATGATAGAATAGATGATTAGAGATTGTATAGATGGAATAGATGATAGAATAGATGATTAGATATTGTATAGATGGAATAGATGATTAGAGATTGTATAGATGGAATAGATGATAGAATAGATGATTAGAGATTGTATAGATGGAATAGATGATTGCATAGATGGAATAGATGATAGAATAGATGATTAGAGAATGTATAGATGGAATAGATGATTGTATAGATGGAATAGATGATAGAATAGATTATTAGAGATTGTATAGATGGAATAGATGATAGAATAGATGATTAGAGATTGTATAGATGGAATAGATGATTAGAGATTGTATAGATGGAATAGATGATAGAATAGATTATTAGAGATTATATAGATGGAATAGATGATTAGAGATTGTATTGATGGAATAGATGATAGAATAGATGATTAGAGATTGTATAGATGGAATAGATGATTGTATAGATGGAATAGATGATTGTATAGATGGAATAGATGATTGTATAGATGGAATAGATGATTGTATAGATGGAATAGATGATTGTATAGATGGAATAGATTATATAATAGATGGAATAGGTGATAGAATAGATGATTAGAGATTGTATAGATGGAATAGATGATTGAATAGATGGAATAGATGGAATAGATGATTAGAGATTGTATAGATGGAATAGATGATTGCATAGATGGAATAGATGATTGTATAGATGGAATAGATGATAGAATAGATGATTAGAGATTGTATAGATGGAATAGATGATAGAATAGATGATTAGAGATTGTATAGATGGAATAGATGATTGCATAGATGGAATAGATGATAGAATAGATGATTAGAGATTGTATAGATGGAATAGATGATTAGAGATTGTATAGATGGAATAGATGATTATATAGATGGAATAGGTGATTATATAGATGGAATAGATGATTGCATAGATGGAATAGATGATATAATAGATGATTAGAGATTGTATAGATGGAATAGATGATTGTATAGATGGAATAGATGATTGTATAGATGGAATAGATGATTAGAGATTGTATAGATGGAATAGATGATTGCATAGATGGAATAGATGATTGTATAGATGGAATAGATGGTAGAATAGATGATTAGAGATTGTATAGATGGAATAGATGATTGCATAGATGGAATAGATGATAGAATAGATGATTAGAGATTGTATAGATGGAATAGATGATTGTATAGATGGAATAGATGATAGAATAGATGGAATAGATGATTAGAGATTGTATAGATGGAATAGATGATAGAATAGATGATTAGAGATTGTATAGATGGAATAGATGATTAGAGATTGTATAGATGGAATAGATGATTATATAGATGGAATAGGTGATTATATAGATGGAATAGATGATTGCATAGATGGAATAGATGATATAATAGATGATTAGAGATTGTATAGATGGAATAGATGATTAGAGATTGTATAGATGGAATAGATGATATAATAGATGATTAGAGATTGTATAGATAGAATAGATGATTAGAGATTGTATAGATGGAATAGATGATTGCATAGATGGAATAGATGATAGAATAGATGATTAGAGATTGTATAGATGGAATAGATGATTGCATAGATGGAATAGATGATTGTATAGATGGAATAGATGATTAGAGATTGTATAGATGGAATAGATGATTGCATAGATGGAATAGATGATAGAATAGATGATTAGAGATTGTATAGATGGAATAGATGATAGAATAGATGATTAGAGATTGTATAGATGGAATAGATGATTGCATAGATGGAATAGATTATAGAATAGATGATAAGAGATTGTATAGATGGAATAGATGATTAGAGATTGTATAGATGGAATAGATGATTGTATAGATGGAATAGATGATTAGAGATTGTATAGATGGAATAGATGATTGCATAGATGGAATAGATGATAGAATAGATGATTAGAGATTGTATAGATGGAATAGATGATTATATAGATGGAATAGGTGATTATATAGATGGAATAGATGATTGCATAGATGGAATAGATGATATAATAGATGATCAGAGATTGTATAGATGGAATAGATGATTAGAGATTGTATAGATGGAATAGATGATTGCATAGATGGAATAGATGATAGAATAGATGATTAGAGATTGTATAGATGGAATAGATGATTAGAGATTGTATAGATGGAATAGATGATTATATAGATGGAATAGGTGATTATATAGATGGAATAGATGATTGCATAGATGGAATAGATGATAGAATAGATGATTAGAGATTGTATAGATGGAATAGATGATTAGAGATTGTATAGATGGAATAGATGATTATATAGATGGAATAGGTGATTATATAGATGGAATAGATGATTGCATAGATGGAATAGATGATATAATAGATGATTAGAGATTGTATAGATGGAATAGATGATTAGAGATTGTATAGATGGAATAGATGATTATATAGATGGAATAGGTTATTATATAGATGGAATAGATGATTGCATAGATGGAATAGATGATATAATAGATGATTAGAGATTGTATAGATGGAATAGATGATTAGAGATTGTATAGATGGAATAGATGATTATATAGATGGAATAGGTGATTATATAGATGGAATAGATGATTGCATAGATGGAATAGATGATATAATAGATGATTAGAGATTGTATAGATGGAATAGATGATTAGAGATTGTATAGATGGAATAGATGATTATATAGATGGAATAGATGATTGCATAGATGGAATAGATGATAGAATAGATGATTAGAGATTGTATAGATGGAATAGATGATAGAATAGATGATTAGAGATTGTATAGATAGAATAGTTGATTAGAGATTGTATAGATGGAATAGATGATTGCATAGATGATTAGAGATTGTATAGATGGAATAGATGATAGAATAGATGATTAGAGATTGTATAGATGGAATAGATGATTGTATAGATGGAATAGATGATAGAATAGATGATTAGAGATTGTATAGATGGAATAGATGATTAGAGATTGTATAGATGGAATAGATGATTAGAGATGGTATAGATGGAATAGATGATTAGAGATTGTATAGATGGAATAGATGATTGTATAGATGGAATAGATGATAGAATAGATGATTAGATTGTATAGATGGAATAGATGATAGAATAGATTATTAGAGATTGTATAGATGGAATAGATGATAGAATAGATGATTAGAGATTATATAGATGGAATAGATGATTAGAGATTGTATTGATGGAATAGATGATAGAATAGATGATTAGAGATGGTATAGATGGAATAGATGATAGAATAGATGATTAGAGATTATATAGATGGAATAGATGATTAGAGATTGTATTGATGGAATAGATGATATAATAGATGATTAGAGATGGTATAGATGGAATAGATGATTAGAGATTGTATAGATGGAATAGATGATTGTATAGATGGAATAGATGATAGAATAGATGATTAGATTGTATAGATGGAATAGATGATAGAATAGATGATTAGAGATTGTATAGATGGAATAGATGATAGAATAGATGATTAGAGATTGTATAGATGGAATAGATGATAGAATAGATGATTAGAGATTATATAGATGGAATAGATGATTAGAGATTGTATTGATGGAATAGATGATATAATAGATGATTAGAGATGGTATAGATGGAATAGATGATTAGAGATTGTATAGATGGAATAGATGATTGTATAGATGGAATAGATGATAGAATAGATGATTAGATTGTATAGATGGAATAGATGATAGAATAGATTATTAGAGATTGTATAGATGGAATAGATGATAGAATAGATGATTAGAGATTGTATAGATGGAATAGATGATAGAATAGATGATTAGAGATTATATAGATGGAATAGATGATTAGAGATTGTATTGATGGAATAGATGATAGAATAGATGATTAGAGATTGTATAGATGGAATAGATGATTAGAGATTGTATAGATGGAATAGATGATTGTATAGATGGAATAGATGATTGTATAGATGGAATAGATGATTGTATAGATGGAATAGATGATTGTATAGATGGAATAGATGATTGTATAGATGGAATAGATGATTGTATAGATGGAATAGATGATTGTATAGATGCAATAGATGATTGTATGATTGTTTATCGTCTATCATTCTTAAGACGTTTTAAAAATGTATGAACTAGGTTACAGGCCTACTAAATAAATGTTTGGAGTAGATTGCCTGCTGAGCTGAACTAGAGCGTGATATGAGGACAATAGACAGAGTGTTGGGGGCTATTAGCATGTGTAAAGATCCATGACTTTACAGAGCCGACTAATCAAGACTGGTCAAGACTAATCAAGACTGGTCAAGACTAATCAAGACTGGTCAAGACTAATCAAGACTGGTCAAGACTAATCAAGACTGGTCAAGACTAATCAAGACTGGTCAAGACTAATCAAGACTGGTCAAGCTTTTTTTTCTGACTTCTCAACACTGAGCTTCTACTTCGTATCATTAAAGATATTCTGACTTACATGTACACACATTTGGAAACAGGCCATTTTACACATTTTATGTTGCTCTGTTTTTTTAATGTCTCTCTCACCCCTTCTTCGACTTTCTCTCTCTCTCCTCTCCTCCTCTGCCGCTGTGCGTGGTGGTGATGGTGGTGTGTCATCGGTGGGGGTGTGGGTTGGCTGGCTGGCTGGCTGGCTGGTTTGTGTGTTGGACAGACACCTGGTCCTGCTGCCACTGCTTCACAATGTGGGAATGTGTGACTTTTTTAAAATTAGGTTTTCGAGGTGGGTGTTGTCCTTAGCGACGGGCAGCGATCGTGATCACAGGAGCTGCACACTAGGCCTTTTGTCTTAGTGAACGGTACTTCAGACGCAACTCTCTCATTTTCTCTCTCTCTCTCTCTCTCTCTCTCTCTCTCTCTCTCTCTCTCTATCTCTCTCTCTCTCTCTCTCCCTCTCTCTATCTCTCTCTCTCTCTCTCTCTCTCTCACTCTCTCTCTCTCTCTCTCTCTCTCTCTCTCGTTCTCTCTCTCTCTCTCTCTCGCTCTTTCTCTCTCTCTCTCGTTCTCTCTCTCTCTCTTTCCATCTCTCACTCTCTCTCTCTTTCCCTCTTTCACTCTCCCTCTCTCTCTCTCTCTCTCTCTCTCTCTCGCTCTCACTCTCTCTCTCCCTCTCTCTCGTTCCCTCGTTCTCTCTCTCTCTCTCTCTCTCTCTCTCTCTCTCTCTCTCTCTCTCTCGCGCTCTCGTTCTCTCTCTCACTCTCTCTCTCTCTCTCTCTCTCACTCTCTCTCTCTCTCTCTCTCTCTCTCGTTCTCTCTCTCTCTCTCTCTCGCTCTTTCTCTCTCTCTCTCGTTCTCTCTCTCTCTCTTTCCATCTCTCCTCTCTCTCTCTTTCCCTCTTTCCTCTCCCTCTCTCTCTCTCTCTCTCTCTCTCTCTCTCTCTCTCTCTCTCTCTCTCTCCCTCTCTCTCGTTCCCTCGTTCTCTCTCTCTCTCTCTCTCTCTCTCTCTGTCTCTCTCTCTCTCACTCTCTCTCTCCCTCTCTCTCGTTCCCTCGTTCTCTCTCTCTCTCTCTCTCTCTCTCTCTCTCTCTCTCTCTCTCTCTCGCGCTCTCGTTCTCTCTCTCTCTCTCTCTCTCTCTCTCTCTCTCTCGTTCTCTCTCTCTCTCTTTCCCTCTCTCTCTCACTCTCTCTCTCTCTCTCTCATTCTCTCTCTCTCTCTTTCCCTCTCTCACTCTCTCTCTCTTTCCCTCTCTCACTCTCTCTCTCCCTCTCTCTCTCGTTCTCTCTCTGTCCTGAACCTAAGTGTTCTTTCCATCGTTCCGTACGGAAAGAACAACAAGACCAGTTCCAAACGCCGTTAGCCATGGCCCCCGTTCACTTTAGTCAGAGGGTGACAATCAGACATCAAACCACGCTCAGGAGAGGAAAAGAGGGGTGACAGGAGAGTAGAGACAGGTGAGGCAGTTGTCTGGTAGACACTCTAAGTTCATCAATGATGTTTGACATGCTGGCGCAAGGCCACGCTGACCTCTGTGCCCTTTGAAACAAAACCACAAATATATTCTAATATTATTCAACTTAAAAATGTATTCAAAAAAAGAGCTAAACTTTCTAAGTGAGAGGCTTCTATGATGTTATTGCACTATTCTCTTTTTTAGGTTACAATAACAAACAGTGAAGATATAAACTTCGTGTTTAGTTGAATTGATTTGGATTCATTTGATGATGAAATTATTTTAAAAGTATTAGGACACATTTACCATTGTCCATTGTGTTAATTGTTGTAATGTAATGTAACATATGATACACCATCATTAAATGCCTGAATTTTAGTACGTATTCTATTCTCCAAGCCATAGAGTTCCATAGAGAAACTCGTCTGGAGTGTAGCAGTCAACTCATGAGAGGCTTCAGAAGTAGAAACCAATTGAAGCTGCCAATCGATCACTGTGGTAACACTGGTGTAAAGTCTCTCAGAGCAACTAACCTCTCGCTCTTTCACTCTCTCTTTCGCTCTTGCTCTGTCTTCCACATATACTCCCTCTCCTCTTCTCGCTCCTTCTGTCCATCTCTCTTGTTGTCATTCTCTCTTCCCCTCTTTCTCTCTCGTTCTCCCTCTTTCTGTCTCTCTGTTGACTCCAGAGTGTGTGAAACTATATTTAGCTTCTCCTCTCTTCTGGATCATTCTCCCTGTATCTTTTTTAAAATATTTTTCTACCTCTTGAAGGACAGAGGTGCAGAAACTCTTGGCAACTCAGATCAGTGTTGTGTCTACTGTTTGATATGGTTAATGAACCAGGACTCTGACACAACCGGTGATCTTCATTATACACTATCTTTGGACTCTGACACAACCGGTGATCTTCATTATACACTATCTTTGGACTCTGTCACAACCGGTGATCTTCATTATACACTATCTTTGGACTCTGTCACTATCAGGACTCAGGCTAAGACCCAGATGCAGACACAGGAGGCAGATAGTACGAGTCTCAGAGTTTATTATAGTACAAGGGCAGGCAAAACGTAAGTCAAGGCAGGCAAAGAGTCCTAATCCAAATCAGAGTCAGGCAGGTACAGGATGGCGGCAGGATCAGGGTCAGACAGCCAGAAAGGTCAGAACTTGGAAGACTGAGAAAAACAAAAACTAGAGCACAGGAAACACAGGAACACGCTAGTTGGACTTCACGGGACAAGACGAACTGGCAACAAATAAACAGAAAACGCAGGTATAAATACACAGGAGATAATGGGGACAAATGGGAGATACCTGGTGGGGGGTGGAGACAAGAACCAGACAGATGAAACAGAGCAAGGTGTGACAGTCACAGCCAGTGATCTTCATTATACACTATCTTTGTCACATCCTACGCTATCTTTGGACTCTATCTCAGACACTTAAAAGATCTTAATAAACTATATATTTGTTTCTTTAATGATCCACTACCCTCATTTATCTGAAATAGACAACAGTCATCTGCTGTTATTTTTGGCCATTTGTGAAGATTTGTATCAAGTTGTTGTTTTATATAAGGTTCTTTATAAGTAAGCTTTTCTTTGTACGTTTGTCTGTGCAGTAAAAATATGCTTTTTTTGCTTGTGTGTGTGCGCGTGTTTGTAAATTGGATTAGTTGGGAGGGCAGGGTGGGAGGATAGTCAGTATTCGTATTTGCGGAGGGGGAAGGAGGGTGTGTCTGTTGAACTCGTGAGTTCACATATAGTCATAGATTTTCCCTCCCTCTCGTTGCGCGAGCTTATTGTAAGCCCCAGCCTAGTGTGGATTTGAAAAAGATGCCTCTGTTTGCTGTGGGACCGAGCGACAGTCACGCCAACCAACCTCCCACACACAAACTGATTTAAGTTTCCCTGCATAGAAGTCCCCGGCCACTAGGAGCACCACCTCTGGATGAGCGTTTTCCTGTTTGCTTATGGTGGAATACAGCTCATTGAGTGCGGTTTTGGTGCCAGCCTCGGTCTGTGGTGGTATGTAGACAGCTACAAGAAATTCAGATGAAAACTCTCTAGGTAGGTAGTGTGTTCTACAGCTTATCATGAGACTTTCTTAGATGTTGTGCACCAGCCATTTACAAATATGCATAAGCCCCAGCCACGTGTCTTACCAGAGGCTGCTGTTCTGTCCTGCCGATAGAGTGTATAACCCACCAGCTGTGTGTTCTTAATGTCGTCATTTAGCCACGACTTGGTGAAAACATAAGATAATACAGTTTTTAATGTCCCGTTGGTAGGATATAGGCTTTCAGTTTATTTATTTTCCAGCAAGTGAACGTTAGCTAGCGGAATGGAAGGCACGGGCAGATTAGCCACTCGTCTCCTGATCCTTACAAGGCATCCTGATCTCTTTCCGCGAAACCTACGTTTCCTTTTCCAATGAATCACGGGCATCTGGGCCTGGTCGGGAGTGTCCGTAGTATATCCCTCGCGTCCGACTCATTGAAGAAGAACTCCTCATCCAATTTGAGGTGAGTAAACCCTGTTCTGATGTCCAGAAGCTCTTTTTCGGTCATAAGAGACGGTAGCAGCAACATTATGTACACAACAAATGACGAACAATGCGAAAAAACTATCAAAATAGCTTGGTTGGTTAAGAGCCAATAAGAAGAGGCATTCCTCTTTACTTTAATAATAACTATGTTTGTATAGTTTATTTATTTATTTACATTTATTGGTGCATTTTTAACTAACAGTAGACGATGGAGGGAGTTCTGACTGAGACAGGGTATGTATACAAAGAGTTCAGTAATCTAGGCAAGAGGAAGTCAAATAATGTACAACTTTAACCAGATCAGTGACTGAAATAAAATACTAGACTTGAGCTGTTTGTTAGCTGATGAAAGCAGGACTGGACATCGTTCTCTACACACAGCTTTAACTGTTGTGTGTCTATTACTCCTATGATAAGATGTGTTTGTTGATTAATATGCACTAGCATATTCATTCCCGTTGTAATGCCACTGCACTTTATGGTGCTGCTTGTTTTCACAGCTAGGGAATGGGCTGACTCTGATCTGTGTACGGTGGTGTAGTGTACTGTGGTGTAGTGTACTGTGGTGTACTGAACGGTGGTGTACTGTACGGTGGTATAGTGTAGTGTATGGTGGTGTACTGAACGGTGGTGTAGTGTAGTGTACGGTGGTGTACTGTACGGTGGTGTAGTGTACTGTGGTGTACTGAACGGTGGTCTACTGTACGGTGGTATAGTGTAGTGTACGGTGGTATAGTGTACGGTGGTGTAGTGTACGGTGGTATAGTGTAGTGTACGGTGGTCTACTGTACGGTGGTATAGTGTAGTGTACGGTGGTATAGTGTACGGTGGTGTAGTGTACGGTGGTGTAGTGTACTGTGGTGTACTGTGGTGTACTGAACGGTGGTCTACTGTACGGTGGTATAGTGTAGTGTACGGTGGTGTACTGAACGGTGGTGTAGTGTAGTGTACTGTGGTGTAGTGTACGGTGGTGTAGAGTAGTGTACGGTGGTGTAGTGTACGGTGGTGTACTGTACGGTGGTATAGTGTAGTGTACGGTGGTGTAGTGTAGTGTACGGTGGTATAGTGTAGTGTACTGTGGTGTACTGAACAGTTGTGTACTGTACGGTGGTATAGTGTAGTGTACTGTGGTGTACTGAACGGTGGTGTACTGTACGGTGGTATAGTGTAGTGTACTGTGGTGTACTGAACGGTGGTCTACTGTACGGTGGTGTAGTGTAGTGTACGGTGGTGTAGTGTACGGTGGTGTAGTGTACTGTGGTGTACTGAACGGTGGTCTACTGTACGGTGGTCTACTGTACGGTGGTATAGTGTAGTGTACTGTGGTGTACTGAACGGTGGTATAGTGTAGTGTACGGTGGTGTAGTGTACGGTGGTGTAGTGTACTGTGGTGTACTGAACGGTGGTCTACTGTACTGTGGTGTACTGAACGGTGGTGTACTGAACGGTGGTGTAGTGTACTGTGGTGTACTGAACGGTGGTGTACTGTACGGTGGTATAGTGTAGTGTACGGTGGTGTACTGTACGGTGGTGTAGTGTACTGTGGTGTAGTGTACGGTGGTCTACTGTATGGTGGTATAGTGTAGTGTACGGTGGTCTACTGTATGGTGGTATAGTGTAGTGTACGGTGGTATAGTGTACGGTGGTGTACTGTACGGTGGTGTACTGAACGGTGGTGTACTGAACGGTGGTATAGTGTAGTGTACGGTGGTGTAGTGTACGGTGGTGTAGTGTACCATGGCGTAGTGTACAGTGGTGTACTGTACGGTGGTGTAGTGTACCATGGTGTAGTGTACGGTGGTGTAGTGTACCATGGCGTAGTGTACAGTGGTGTACTGTACGGTGGTGTAGTGTACCATGGTGTAGTGTACGGTGGTGTAGTGTACCATGGTGTAGTGTACGGTGGTGTACTGTACGGTGGTGTAGTGTACAGTGGTGTACTGTACGGTGGTGTAGTGTACCATGGTGTAGTGTACGGTGGTGTACTGTACGGTGGTGTAGTGTACCATGGCGTAGTGTACAGTGGTGTACTGTACGGTGGTGTAGTGTACGTGGTGTACTGTACGGTGGTGTAGTGTACCATGGTGTAGTGTACGGTGGTGTACTGTACGGTGGTATAGTGTACGTGGTGTAGTGTACCATGGTGTAGTGTACGGTGGTGTACTGTACGGTGGTGTACTGTACGGTGGTGTAGTGTACCATGGTGTAGTGTACGTGGTGTAGTGTACCATGGTATAGTGTACGGTGGTGTACTGTACGGTGGTGTAGTGTACCATGGTGTAGTGTACGTGGTGTACTGAACGGTGGTGTAGTGTAGTGTACTGTGGTGTAGTGTACGGTGGTGTAGTGTAGTGTACGGTGGTGTAGTGTACGGTGGTGTACTGTACTTTTATTTATTTATTTTTTATTTCACCTTTATTTAACCAGGTAAGCAAGTTGAGAACAAGTTCTCATTTACAATTGCGACCTGGCCAAGATAAAGCAAAGCAGTTCGACACATACAACGACACAGAGTTACACATGGAGTAAAACAAACATACAGTCAATAATACAGTAAAAAAAACAAGTCTATATACAATGTGAGCAAATTAGGTGAGAAGGAAGGTAAAGGCAAAAAAGGCCATGGTGGCAAAGTAAATACAATATAGCAAGTAAAACACTGGAATGGTAGTATTGCAATGGAAGAATGTGCAAAGTAGAAATAAAAATAATGGGGTGCAAAGGAGCAAAATAAATAAATAAATTAAATACAGTTGGGAAAGAGGTAGTTGTTTGGGCTAAATTATAGGTGGGCTATGTACAGGTGCAGTAATCTGTAAGATGCTCTGACAGTTGGTGCTTAAAGCTAGTGAGGGAGATAAGTGTTTCCAATTTAAGAGATTTTTGTAGTTCGTTCCAGTCATTGGCAGCAGAGAACTGGAAGGAGAGGCGGCCAAAGTGCGGTGGTATAGTGTAGTGTACGGTGGTGTAGTGTAGTGTACGGTGGTATAGTGTAGTGTACTGTGGTGTACTGAACAGTGGTGTACTGTACGGTGGTATAGTGTAGTGTACTGTGGTGTACTGAACGGTGGTGTACTGTACGGTGGTGTAGTGTACCATGGTGTAGTGTACGGTGGTGTACTGAACGGTGGTGTAGTGTAGTGTACTGTGGTGTAGTGTACGGTGGTGTAGTGTAGTGTACGGTGGTGTAGTGTACGGTGGTGTACTGTACGGTGGTATAGTGTAGTGTACGGTGGTGTAGTGTAGTGTAGTGTATGGTGGTATAGTGTACTGTACTGTGCGGTGGTGTAGTGTAGTGTACGGTGGTGTAGTGTACTGTGGTGTACTGAACGGTGGTCTACTGTACGGTGGTCTACTGTACGGTGGTATAGTGTAGTGTACTGTGGTGTACTGAACGGTGGTATAGTGTAGTGTACGGTGGTGTAGTGTACGGTGGTGTAGTGTACTGTGGTGTACTGAACGGTGGTCTACTGTACTGTGGTGTACTGAACGGTGGTGTACTGAACGGTGGTGTAGTGTACTGTGGTGTACTGAACGGTGGTGTACTGTACGGTGGTATAGTGTAGTGTACGGTGGTGTACTGTACGGTGGTGTAGTGTACTGTGGTGTAGTGTACGGTGGTCTACTGTATGGTGGTATAGTGTAGTGTACGGTGGTCTACTGTATGGTGGTATAGTGTAGTGTACGGTGGTATAGTGTACGGTGGTGTACTGTACGGTGGTGTACTGAACGGTGGTGTAGTGTACTGTGGTGTACTGAACGGTGGTGTACTGAACGGTGGTATAGTGTAGTGTACGGTGGTGTAGTGTACCATGGCGTAGTGTACAGTGGTGTACTGTACGGTGGTGTAGTGTACCATGGTGTAGTGTACGGTGGTGTAGTGTACCATGGCGTAGTGTACAGTGGTGTACTGTACGGTGGTGTAGTGTACCATGGTGTAGTGTACGGTGGTGTAGTGTACCATGGTGTAGTGTACGGTGGTGTACTGTACGGTGGTGTAGTGTACAGTGGTGTACTGTACGGTGGTGTAGTGTACCATGGTGTAGTGTATGGTGGTGTACTGTACGGTGGTGTAGTGTACCATGGCGTAGTGTACAGTGGTGTACTGTACGGTGGTGTAGTGTACGTGGTGTACTGTACGGTGGTGTAGTGTACCATGGTGTAGTGTACGGTGGTGTACTGTACGGTGGTATAGTGTACGTGGTGTAGTGTACCATGGTGTAGTGTACGGTGGTGTACTGTACGGTGGTGTACTGTACGGTGGTGTAGTGTACCATGGTGTAGTGTACGTGGTGTAGTGTACCATGGTATAGTGTACGGTGGTGTACTGTACGGTGGTGTAGTGTACCATGGTGTAGTGTACGTGGTGTAGTGTACCATGGTGTAGTGTACGGTGGTGTACTGTACGGTGGTGTACTGTACGGTGGTGTAGTGTACGTGGTGTACTGTACGGTGGTGTAGTGTACCATGGTGTAGTGTACGGTGGTGTAGTGTACAGTGGTGTAGTGTACGTGGTGTATTGTATGGTGATGTAGGTTACGGTGGTGTAGTGTACGTGGTGTATTGTATGGTGGTGTAGGTTACGGTGGTGTAGTGTACGTGGTGTATTGTATGGTGGTGTATTGTACGGTGGTGTATTGTATGGTGGTGTAGGTTACGGTGGTGTAGTGTACGTGGTGTATTGTATGGTGGTGTATTGTACGGTGGTGTATTGTATGGTGGTGTAGTGTACAGTGGTGTAGTGTACAGTGGTGTAGTGTACAGTGGTGTAGTGTACGTGGTGTATTGTATGGTGGTGTATTGTACGGTGGTGTACTGTACGGTGGTGTAGTGTACAGTGGTGTAGTGTACGTGGTGTATTGTATGGTGGTGTAGGTTACGGTGGTGTACTGTACGTGGTGTATTGTATGGTGGTGTATTGTACGGTGGTGTATTGTATGGTGGTGTAGTGTACAGTGGTGTAGTGTACAGTGGTGTAGTGCACAGTGGTGTAGTGTACGTGGTGTATTGTATGGTGGTGTAGGTTACGGTGGTGTAGTGTACGTGGTGTATTGTATGGTGGTGTATTGTACGGTGGTGTACTGTACGGTGGTGTAGTGTACAGTGGTGTAGTGTACGTGGTGTATTGTACGGTGGTGTATTGTATGGTGGTGTAGTGTACAGTGGTGTAGTGTATGGTGGTGTAGGTTACGGTGGTGTAGTGTACGTGGTGTATTGTATGGTGGTGTATTGTACGGTGGTGTACTGTACGGTGGTGTACTGTACTGCCATTTAGCGTCTCATCCCATCGTGTGTTGAACAGTTAGCTGTTTTGTTGTGACATCTCTCACGGTGAGAGTTACAGGAAGGTGTTAAATCTCTATCACAGACACATACTCGGAGATACAGACACACATACACACGAAAACACACACGGCGAGAGCTCAAGGAAGGTATTACATTTTAGTGGTGGTCGTTCCTTAGTCCCCAGGTAGTCATCAGTATCACCACTGTGCCACTTGATGCTGTTCAAACCGTGACTGGCTCTTCTCTGTTCTGAGAAACACAGGAGGATGATCAGGAAAGGGGAAGGAGAGGTAGAGGAGGAGACGTAGGAGGGAAAGATGGAGAAGGAGGATGACTAGATATTGTGACGAGAACAGGGAGGGACGGGAGTTTCCTTGGTTTAAACCAAGATCCGTTGCCTCATTTCCTGTCAACCAATGGGTCCCCATAGTGTGGGACCAGTGAAATAAATGCTGCATGTGGTGGATTTCGGTTCCTTACAGTTGGCCAGACACTTATTTTTTTTTACCAGAAAGCCCAAGGAGAATCAGGTTCAGACAGGATTTGAAATGGGAGATTTTAAGGATCGGACCCTTTTTTTCAATTTTCACCTAACATGACATACCCAAATCTAACTGCCTGTAGCTCAGGCCCTGAAGCAAGGATATGTATTTTTTTGGTACCATTTGAAAGAAAACACTTTGAAGTTTGTGGAAATGTGAAAGGAATGTAGGATAATATAACACATTAGATCTGGTAAAAGATAATACAATGAAAAAAACGTAAAATAAAATAAAATGTAGTACCATCATCTTTGAAATGCAATAGAAAGGCCATAATGTATTATTCCAGCCCAGGTGCAATTTAGATAATTGAGATATTGGCCACTAGATGGCAGCAGTGTATGTGCAAAGTTTTAGTCTGATCCAATGAACCATTGCATTTCTATTCAAAATTTGTATCAAGACTGCCCAAATGTGCCTAATTTGTTAATTAATAACTTTTCATGTTCATAACTGTGCACTCTCCTCAAACAATAGCATGATATTCTTTCACAGTAATAGCTACTGTAAATTTGACAGTGCAGTTAGATGAACAAGAATGTAAGCTTTCTGCCAATATCAGATATATCTATGTCCTGGAAATGTTCTTGTTACTTACAACCTCATGCTAATCTCATTAGCCTACATTAGCTCAACCATCCAGCAGGGGACCCACCAATCCTGAAGAAGTTTTAAGAACTGCATAAACAGTATTTTGGTATTTTTTGTATTTCTAGAAAGTGGGTCTTTTATATGTACATTTGGTATCTTATTCAGCTGTACTGAAATGCAGGTTAATATGCCACAACTGCAGAGTCGATCATATACTTTTGAGTTATTATTCGACCATGCTGGTCATTTATGAACATTTGAACATCTTGGCCATGTTCTGTTATAATCTCCACCCGGCACAGCCAGAAGAGGACTGGCCACCCCACATATGCTCTCTCTAATTCTCTCTTTCTTTCTCTCTCTCGGAGGACCTGAGCCCTAGGACCATGCCCCAGGACTACCTGACATGATGACTCCTTGCTGTCCCCAGTCCACCTGGCCATGCTGCTGCTCCAGTTTAAACTGTTCTGCTTTATTATTATTCGACCATGCTGGTCATTTATGAACATTTGAACATCTTGGCCATGTTCTGTTATAATCTCCACCCGGCACAGCCAGAAGAGGACTGGCCACCCCACATAGCCTGGTTCCTCTCTAGGTTTCTTCCTAGGTTTTGGCCTTTCTAGGGAGTTTTTCCTAGCCACCGTGCTTCTACACCTGCATTGCTTGCTGTTTGGCGTTTTAGGCTGGGTTTCTGTACAGCACTTTGAGATATCAGCTGATGTACGAAGGGCTATATAAATACATTTGATTTGATTTGATTTGAGTCAATTTGTACATGAGCATAGTACTCTAAACCCACATAGAATTGATGAGGTAATTCCTGAGACAAATCTTTTGACGTCTGAGTGACAAGTCATCACACCGAGCTCCTCAGATGCCCTGTTTGTTCAAGTGGCCAATCCAGGCTTTATTCTACCTAATGCCAACTCTTCTCAAACAATAGACTCTCTGTTTAGTTATCTATTCCCTGACCCTCACCTTCTCACCCTTCACTCCCCTGCCTGCCTCTTTGCCTTCCTCTGTCCATCCCTCCTTCCCTGTTCTTAAACCTCACTCACTCCCGCCATCCCTTGATCCATTCTCCTTCCCCTCCCTCCTCTCCCTCACCTCATTCCTCCATCTGATTCTCCGACAGAGGTAATGAGATGTTTCATTATTTGCATTTCACAGCTTTTAATAGTCTGAGAATTTAGGCTAAGCCCCGGGTCATCAATGAGGGAGATACCAGGGGAACCAAGCCTGGCTGAGGGGCCTGGGAGAGACTAAATAGACCAGAAACACTGCAGAGAGAGGGAGAATGAGAGAAAGAGAGGAAGGTAGAGGGAGAGAGACCCTTATTGAATAAAGGCCACTGACACAAATTTGACATTTACGTCATTTATCAGACTTTCGTATCCAAAGTAACAAGGGCAGTTAGGGTTAAGTGCATTGCTCAATGGCACATCAACAGATTTTTCACCTAGTCAGTTTGGGGATTCAAACCAGCATCCTTTGGTTACTGGCCCAACGCTTTTAACCGCTAGGCTAACTGCCACCCCCACAGAGAATTTATAGGGGGTTAGATTCATAGAGATATCCAGGAGGAACCATGTTATATGCCAGAGAGTCACACACTGTGATCAAACAAACCATGCAGTCATTAACAGGAGGGAATATTTCATTCACAGGTTTCGAGTTTCAATGTCACATGCACAAGTACAGTGAAATTCCTTTCTTGCAAACGCAAATTCATATTCCAGTACAGATATATATGTAGTAATAACACCATAGCAGTTTCAGCCTTGGTGAACTCTGACAGACAAAATAAGGTTCTGAAAGAGGTTTTGTCCCCTGGATATTGGTAAGACAGAAGCTGAGCCTTTATTGGTACATTATTCATTATTTATGTAAACATACATTAGTTTTATCCATCAGCTATGACTAAGCTAAGTTAGCCTTTAGCTAACAACGTACGGACGCTGTTAATGAAACAAAGATGGCACTGTAGCGCCCTGAGCCAACGTCTGCCCCTGAGCATGTCTCTGGTCAGATCATAGAGCTTAGCTACTACCAAAGTGAGTTCACCCTGGGTATTTTGGCTAGCTGTCTCACTGAGTATTTGGACAAGCTATAATGATATCCCTGTTGTGTTCAGGGTGCAGACAGGGTACTGGGCAAGGTAAGTAGTTGAGGTGAGGTAAGCTCTACCTGGCACACATCCGTCGCCTTGTGATACAATCTTCACATGCAGTACACACTATGTTCTCTACAGCAGTGTTTCCCAACTCCAGTCCACCAGTATCTCCAACAGCACACATTGTTATTGTAGCCCTGGGCAAGCACACCTGATTCAACTTGTCAAGTAATCATCAAGCTCTCAATGACTCTCTGGAGTCACTAAAGATCACATGTCACTTATCATAAGAGTAGGAGTGTTAACCCCGGTGTCTTGGCTATATTCCCAATCTGACCCTCATTCAGTACCACCATGGCTCTATACCTCAACAACTACACATACAGTACCACCATGGCTCTATACCTCAACAACTACACATACAGTACCACCATGGCTCTATACCTCAACAACTACACATACAGTACCACCATGGCTCTATACCTCAACAACTACACATACAGTATCACCATGGCTCTATACCTCAACAGCTACACATACAGTACCACCATGGCTCTATACCTCAACAACTACACATACAGTACCACCATGGCTCTATACCTCAACAACTACACATACAGTACCACCATGGCTCTATACCTCAACAACTACACATACAGTACCACCATGGCTCTATACCTCAACAACTACACATACAGTACCACCATGGCTCTATACCTCAACAACTACACATACAGTACCACCATGGCTCTATACCTCAACAACTACACATACAGTACCACCATGGCTCTATACCCCAACAACTACACATACAGTACCACCATGGCTCTATACCTCAACAACTACACATACAGTACCACCATGGCTCTATACCTCAACAACTACACATACAGTACCACCATGGCTCTATACCTCAACAACTACACATACAGTACCACCATGGCTCTATACCTCAACAACTACACATACAGTACCACCATGGCTCTATACCTCAACAACTACACATACAGTACCACCATGGCTCTATACCTCAACAACTACACATACAGTACCACCATGGCTCTATACCTCAACAACTACACATACAGTACCACCATGGCTCTATACCTCAACAACTACACATACAGTACCACCATGGCTCTATACCTGAACAACTACACATACAGTACCACCATGGCTCTATACCTCAACAACTACACATACAGTACCACCATGGCTCTATACCTCAACAACTACACATACAGTACCACCATGGCTCTATACCTCAACAACTACACATACAGTACCACCATGGCTCTATACCTCAACAACTACACATACAGTACCACCATGGCTCTATACCTCAACAACTACACATACAGTACCACCATGGCGCTATACCTCAACAACTACACATACAGTATCACCATGGCTCTATACCTCAACAACTACACATACAGTACCACCATGACTCTATACCTCAACAACTATACATACAGGTACAGGTACATATGATGTAGACACACAGACACACAGACACACATGGGCGCACATGGGGACACACATGGGCGCCTCTACACAAACACACACATCTTCACCAATCCTCCTCACACCTTTCTTCCCTCTCCTTCGGCTTATCCCAGCTGATCCAAGTGGTGAACACTTTCACCTTGGAGTTGGGGAGTGGCGCAGGCTTTAGAAGAGAGATGGAGAGGGATTGGAGGAGAGGTGGAGAGGAGACTTTAAGACGCCTTGGATAAGCCTGCTGGATCCGCTTTCGCCCACTTTCGTCACTCCATGGTAAGACTGTCCTCTCTGGTCCTGGGCGACCAGGACCAGAGCCAGAACTTTGGATCAAACATATGGACGGGGCTGGAGTAAGAGGTAAGGACGAGATCAGGGACAGGGAACTGGTACAGGGGACAGGGACAGACAGACAGACAGACAGACAGACAGACAGACAGACAGACAGACAGACAGACAGACAGACAGACAGACAGACAGACAGACAGACAGACAGACAGACAGACAGACAAAGGCACAGACATAGAGTGGGAGTGAGTCCATACAGCCATGTACAAGGTGCCTGACAGACAGTCCTGATGCACAACACAAGAGATAACACTGCATCTATTCATTGATTATGGTTTTCTTTAGTTGTTTCTGTCGCCAAACCTTCTCTGCCTCGCTTCCCGTATGTCTGCATATGTGTATGTTTCTACTGTGTGTGGGTGTGTGCATTATTTTAGCCTGTGCCTGTTTAGTTGACGGGCTGCCACCCCATCGCGGAGCCAGAGCAGCTCTGTAGGATTGGGGATTAACTCAAGGATAATGGCCTTTCTGTAGGATTGAGGATTAACCCCAGGATAATGGTCAGTTGATGCCCAGTTGACTGGAAGGAAAGCTGTTTAAAAAATATTGTCTGCCTCTGAGTCAAACTGACAGAGGCACGTCTTAGAGGCTCTCTCTGTTTCTCTCCCTCGCTCTCTTTTTCTCTCTCTTTCTACCTCTCTCTCTGTGTCCCTCGTTCTCTGTCTCCCTCTCTCTCTCTCTTTCTACCTCTTTGACAACCTCTCTCTCTTTCTACCTCTCTCTGACTCCCTCTCTCTTTCTACCTCTCTCTCTGTGTCCCTCGTTCTCTGTCTCCCTCTCTCTCTTTCTGCCTCTTTGACTCCCTTTCTCTCTTTCTACCTCTCTGTGTTCCTCTTTCTCTGTTTCCCGCTCCCTCTTTCTACCTCTTTTGACTCCCTCTCTCTCTTTCTACCTCTCTCTCTGTCTCCCTCTCTCCATTTCTACCTCTTTGACTCCCTCTCTCTCTTTCTACCTCTTTGACTCCCTTTCTTTCTTTCTACCTCTCTCTCTGTCTCCCTCTCTCTCTTTCTACCTCTTTGACTCCCTTTCTCTCTTTCTACCTCTCTCTCTGTCTCCCTCTCTCTCTTTCTACCTATTTGACTCCCTCTCTCTCTTTCTACCTCTCTCTGTCTCCCTCTTTCTCCCTCTCTCTCTCTTTCTACCTCTTTCTCGCTCTGTCCCTTCATGTCTCTTCATTTCTCTTTCTCTACGTCTCTCGCTGTCTCTATCTCTAACTCTTCCCTCTCTCTCTCGCCCTCTTTCTTTCTCTCAACCTCTCTGCCTTTCCTCTCCCCTCATATCTACTTCCTCTCAGGTCAAGAAGTTGTCCTTGCTTAGAGCGACAACAACAAAAAAGAGGAGCCCCATTCCCTCTCTCCATCACCCGTCTCTCTGTCTCTTCTCCTTAGTTGTCAAGTTTAGACCTAAAGTACCTGGGTTGTGACTGGATCAGGGTAGTTGGGATGTGTGTACAGTAATGTATGTGTGTGTTGTGATTGGTAGTTGGTGTGGGTGTGTGTCTGTGTGCTGTGTGTGTGAGCAGGGAAGCTGTAATGTGTGTGTGGCTTGAGGATGGTAGTCACTTCTGATTTGGGCTCTGTAAGGGTGACAGAGACTTAAAGCTCTACTGGTATGCTTTACTGAGAGCCCCTGGGTGCTTTGTGTCTCTCTCCTCTCTGTGTGTTTAACGCTCTCTTTCTCTCCCTCTCTTTTACACACACACAAAAACACACACACTGTCACCACATGGTGTAGGGGACACAAAATGATTAAAAGACCCCCATCACACATACACAACCACACGCACAAAACCCATTAGTCTGTCTCCTGAACATTTCTCTCTTTTTTCTCTGAAGAAAAGAAAGTAGTTCACTTTAGTTTGCTATTCGATGTCCCTGTGAAAGAAAGCAGTCAGGCGCTTTAGTGTTGAAGAATGCCAGGTTCTGCGGCCTTGTCTGTCTATCACTATTTTAAATGAGTCACACTCGTTTGTTTTGTTTTGCTGGAGCTGTATGAATGAAGTGTGTGAGTTAGCGACATTCATCCCCACTGAGCACAGACGTCAATTCAACGTCTATCCCACGTTGGTTCAACATAATTTCATTGAAATGGTGTGGAAACAATGTGTATTCAACCAGTGTGTGCCCAGTGGGTCAGTTCTATTATTTTTCATTGATCCTGTTCTTTCTTTCTTTCTCTCTCTCTCTCTCTCTCTCTCTCTCTCTCTCTTTCTCTCGCTCTCTCCCTCCCTCTTTCTCTCTCTCTGTCTCCCTCCCTCTCTCTCGCTATCTCTCTCCCTCTTTCTCTCCCACTCTCTCTCGCTCCCCCTCTCTGTCTCTCTGCTTCTCTCACTCTCCCCCTCAACCCTCTCTCTCTCTACATTTATTTACATTTATGTCATTTAGCACTTATAGCAGTTTATTTTTAATGCGATTCATCTTGGGTAATTTCAGATTGATTGAGAAACATTTTCTTTAGTTCGCTAAGACAACCCGGTTCAGCTCTGTTGAATTCTCAGGAGAAGTTAAGGACTCTGTCAACTGATGTGCACTGCACCCTGATTAAGGCTGTAATGCTATATAAAACAAAACAGAACTTTCCTACCCAACTCTCACAGCACATACATCCAATTCATTATTGGTGTATTCCAAGAGAGGCTGAATACATTTCTCTCTTGCTCATTCCCCTCGGTTGGATGATTGTTTTTAGCAGCAGTAGTCCTTTGCAATGGACTGTACTATTCTCAATATTCTCCTAGTGATACCACTAGTTAAAAGCAGCCAATTAGGCAAATGATCCACAGAGTTCAGAGGTCGAAAGACAGCTCACTCCATTAAAGTAATCTTTCCCCTCCCTCTTGCTCCTTCTCTCCTCTCCCCCTCTCTTTCTCTCTCTCTCAGGTCACTTCAAATGGATTTATTGTCATGGGAAACATATATTTTCACTGTCAAAGCAAGTGAAATAGATAATAAACAAAAGTGAAATTAACAATTAAACAGTAAACATTACACTCATAAATGTTCCAAAGGAATAGAGACATTTCAAATGTCACATTATGTCTATATACAGTGTTGTAATGATGAGTAAATAGTTAAAGTACAAAAAGGAAAATAAATAAACATAAATATGGGTTGTATTTACAATGGTGTTTGTTCTTCACTGGTTTCCCTTTTCTTGTGGCAACAGGTCACCAATCTTGCTGCTGTGATGGTACACTTTGGTATTTCACCCAATAGATATGGGAGTTTATCAATATTGGATTTGTTTTAGAATTCGTTGTGGGTCTGTGTAATCTGAGGGAAATATGTGTCTCTAATATGGTCATACATTTGGCAGGAGGTTAGGAAGTGCAGCTCAGTTTCCACCTAATTTTGTGGGCAGTGTGCACATAGCCTGTCTTCTCTTGAGAGCCAGGTGGCCTTTCTCAATAGCAAGGCATTTCTCACTGAATCTGTACATTGTCAAAGCTTTCCTTAAATTTGGGTTAGTCACAGTGGTCAGGTGTTCTGTCACTGTGTACTCTCTGTTTAGGGCCAAATAGCATTCTAGTTTGCTCTGTTTTTTGTTAATTCTTTCCAATGTGTCAAGTAATTATCTTTTTGTTTTCTCATGATTTGGTTGGGTCTAATTGTGTTGCTCTGCTGGGGCTCTGTGGGGTCTGTTTGTGTTTGTGAACAGAGACCCTGGACCAGCTTGCTTAGGGGACTCTTCTCCATGTTCATCTCTCTGTAGGTGATGGCTTTGTTATGGATAGTTCGGGAATCACTTCCTTTTAGGTGGTTGTAGAACTGAATGTCTCTTTTTAGGATTTGGATAATTAGTAGGTATAGGGCTAATTCTGTTCTGCATGCATTATTTGGTGTTTTACCTTGTACACAGAGGACATTTTTGCAGAATTCTGCATACAGAGTCTCAATTTGGTGTTTGTCCCATTTAGTGAGTTCTTGGTTGGTGAGCTGAGCCCAGACCTCACAACCATAAAGGGCAATGGGTTCTTTAACTGACTCAAGTATTTTTATGTCAAATGTTATGTTCTTTTGATGACATAGAAGCCCTTCTTACCTGGTCTCTCAGATCGTTCACAGCTTTGTGGAAGTTACCTGTGGCGCTGATGTTTATGCCAAGTTATGTATCGTTTTTTTGTGTCCCTTAAGGGTTAACGGTGTCTAGAGGGAATTTGTATTTGTGGTCCTGGCGAGTGGACCTTTCTTGGAACACCATTATTTTGGTCTTACTGAGATTTACTGTCAGGGCCCAGGTCTGACAGAATCTGTACAGAAGATCTAGGTGCTGCTGTAGGCCCTCCTTGGTTGGTGACAGAAGCACCAGAAACCGCCTGGTATAGAGGTCCTGGATGGCAGGAAGCTTGGCCCCAGTGATGTACTGGGCCGTACGCACTACCCTCTGTAGCACCTTACGGTCAGATGCTGAGCACTAACTAAGGGGACTAAGCACTAACCGCACACTTGTTGTTTCTGTACATGGATTTCATAATGTTGTTTGTTTTTCCCCCAACACCGCTTTCCATAAATTTGTATAGCAGACCCTCAAGCATGAGAAGAATTTGCCTTTGTTTTGGTTGGTTTGTTTGTCAATTAGGGTGTGCAGGGTAAATATGTGGTCTGTTGTGATGTAATTGGTTAAAAAGCCAATTTGACATTTGGATTGGTGTGATCAGTCCGTGGTTCCAAATATTGGGGAAAATGCCAGAGCTAAGGATGATGTTAAAGAGTTTAAGTATAGCCAATTGGAATTTGTGGTCTGTATATTTCATAATTTCATTTAGGATACCATCAACACCACAGGCCTTTTTGGGTTGAAGGGTTTGTATTTTCTCCTGTAGTTCATTCAATGTACCGTCTCTCTCTCTCTGCCAAATTCTCTCTCGGTCTTTCTCTGTTTTCTAGGTCTACTGAAGCGTTAAATCTCATTAGTGTTCCCTCTATCTCTACCTCGATCTCCCTACATCTCTCTCGGCAAGATGTTGTTTTATCCTCCAGCCACACGTTGTTTTCTTTCATTTGAAGCGTAATTTAACATGTTGCTGTAACCCCCCCCCCCCCCCCACACACACACACACACACACACACACTCCCCCACCCCAGTCTCCAGCATGTTGTTGTGTGTGATTGGGTTATACTCCCTATAATCTAAACCCCTTAATTTACCACCCAACAAAATGTTTGTCTACTTTATAAACATGATGAAAACTGTGTGTACCATCATTAGAAAGTCCATGGTCTTTATCTTTATTTAACTACATTTGACATTTAATTAATTTAGCAGACGCTCTTATCCAGAGTGACTTACAGTTAGTGCATTCATCTTATGACATCTAGGTGGGTCAACCACATATCATAGTCACTGTAAGTACACTTTTCTTTAAGAAAGTAGCTGTCAGCAAAGTCAGAGCTGGGGGGGGAGGCACCTTTGGCAGCGATTACAGCCTTGAGTCTTCTTGGGTAAGCTTGGCACACCTGTATTTTGGGAGTTTCTCCTATTCTTCTCTGCAAATCCTGATCCTCTCAAGCTCTGTCAGGTTGGATGGGGAGCGTCACTGCGTCACTGCACAGCTGTTTTCAGGTCTCTCCAGAGATGTTCGATCGGGTTCAAGTCCGGGCTCTGGCTGGGCCACTCAAGGACATTCAGGGACTTGTCCCGAAGCCACTTCTGTGTTGTCTTGGCTGTGTGCTTAGGGTGTTGTCCTGTTGGAAGGTGAACCTTCTCCCGAGTCTAAGGTCCTCAGCACTCTAGAGCAGGTTTTCATCAAGGATCTCTCTGTACTTTGCTCCGTTCATCTTTCCATCGAACCTGACTATTTTTGGCAAACTCCAAGCTGGCTGCAGAGATCGTTGTCCTTCTAGAAGGTTCTCCCATCTCCACAGAGGAACCCTGGGGCTCTGTCAGAGTGACCATTGGGTTCTTGGTCACCTCCCTGACTAAGGCCCTTCATCCCCGACGGCTCAGTTTGGCTGGGTGGCCAGCTCTAGGAAGAGTCTTGGTGGTTCCAAATGTATTCCATTTAGGAATAATGGAGGCCACTGTGTTCTTGGGGACCTTCAATGCTGCAGAAATGTGTTGGTATCCTTCCCCAGATCTGTGCCTCAACACAATCCTGTCTCAGAGCTCTATGGACAATTCCTTCGACCTCATGGCTTGGTTTTTGCTCTTGCATGCACTGTCAACTGTGGGACCTTACATAGACAGGTGTGTGCCTTTCCAAATCATGTCCAATCAATTGAATTTCCTACAGGTGGACTCCATTCAATTTGTAGAAATATCTCAAGGATGATCAATGAAAACAGGATGCACCTGAGCTCAATGTTGAGTCTCATAGCAAAGGGTCTAAATAATTATGTAAATAATTTTTTATTATTTGCACACACACACAACAAAAAAACTGTTTTTGCTTTGTTATTATGGGGTATTGTGTGTAGATTGATGAGGGGAAAATGATTTAATACATGTTAGAATAAGGCTGTAACTTAACAAAATGTGGAAAAAGGGAAGCGATCTGAACACCTACCGAATGAACTGTATTTCACATAATACACAGGTTACATGGATCTTCTCAGTGTTATAAGGTGATAGATATTGTATTACAGGATAAACACATGTCCATTTAAAGTAGAGTGAAAAGGACCACATTCAGGGTCAGAATATCATCTTAATGGTAGAAATGTACCGGTAGGTCTCTGCTCTCTAGATTTTTCAAAGTGCAGAGATTGGCCATTCCTTTATGCAGCTTGATAATATGCTAGAAAGCCTTGGTGAAAGGGGGAGAGGAGGAGATGGAGGAGAGGATGAAAGGAAGAAGGATGACAGGAATAATTGTGTCCTTAAAATCTGTGGGGTTTGTGTTGGGAGGTGAGAGGTGAGGTCTTTCAACGCCTCCATCAGCCCAAGGGAGGTTAGACGCCACATAGATTTTTGACAAGTGAATGAGAGAAGAATAAACTAGCCTACATCAAAACATGCTTTTAGACAGACTGGGGTACAATGTCATTTTACATTGAAGCAAGTCTCTCCTCAGCCAATGTCATTTTACATTGAAGTAAGTTTCTCCTCAGCCAATGTAAGTACAGACTTTTTGACAAGCCAAACCAAACTAAAAACCCTGCTTACAAGGCAACAGTCAGATACAGTGGGGCAAAAAAAGTATTTAGTCAGCCACCAATTGTGCAAGTTCTCCAACTTAAAAAGATGAGAGAGGCCTGTAATTTTCATCATAGGTACACTTCAACTATGACAGACAAAATGAGAAAAATAAATCCAGAAAATCACATTGTAGGATTTTTTATTTATTTATTTGCAAATTATGGTGGAAAATAAGTATTTGGTCAATAACAAAAGTTTTTATCTCAATACTTTGTTATATACCTTTTGTTGGCAATGACAGAGGTCAAACGTTTTCTGTAAGTCTTCACAAGGTTTTCACACACTGTTGCTGGTATTTTGGCCCATTCCTCCATGTAGATCTCCTCTAGAGCAGTGATGTTTTGGAGCTGTTGCTGGGCAACACGGACTTTCAACTACCTCCAAAGATTTTCTATGGGGTTGAGATCTGGAGACTGGCTAGGCCACTCCAGGACCTTGAAATGCTTCTTACGAAGCCACCCCTTCATTGCCCGGGCGTTGTGTTTGGGATCATTGTCATGCTGAAAGAGCCAGCCACGTTTCATCTTCAATGCCCTTGCTGATGGAAGGAGGTTTTCACTCAAAATCTCACGATACATGGCCCCATTCATTCTTTCCTTTACACGGATCAGTCATCCTGGTCCCTTTGCAGAAAAACAGCCCCAAAGCATGATGTTTCCACCCCCATGCTTCACAGTAGGTATGGTGTTCTTTGGATGCAACTCAGCATTCTTTGTCCTCCAAACACGACAAGTTGAGTTTTTACCAAAAAGTTATATTTTGGTTTCATCTGACCATATGACATTCTCCCAATCTTCTTCTGGATCATCCAAATGCTCTCTAGCAAACTTCAGACGGGCCTGGACATGTACTGGCTTAAGCAGGGGGACACGTCTGGCACTGCAGGATTTGAGTCCCTGGCGGCATAGTGTGTTACTGATGGTAGGCTTTGTTACTTTGGTCCCAGCTCTCTGCAGGTCATTCACTAGGTCCCCCCGTGTGGTTCTGGGATTTTTGCTCACCTTTCTTGTGGTGATTTTGACCCCACGGGGTGAGATCTTGTGTGGAGCACCAGATCGAGGGAGATTATCAGTGGTCTTGTATGTCTTCCATTTCCAAATAATTGCTCCCACAGTTGATTTCTTCAAACCAAGCTGCTTACCTATTGCAGATTCTGTCTTCCCATCCTGGTGCAGGTCTACAATTTTGTTTCTGGTGTCCTTTGACAGCTCTTTGGTCTTGGCCATATTGGAGTTTGGAGTGTGACGGTTTGAGGTTGTGGACAGGTATCTTTTAACAGGTGCCATTAATACAGGTAACGAGTGGAGGACAGAGGAGCCTCTTAAAGAAGAAGTTACAGGTCTGTGAGAGCCAGAAATCTTGCCTGTTTGTAGGTGACCAAATACTTATTTTCCACCATAATTTGCTATTAAATTCATTAAAAATCCTACAATGTGATTTTCTGGATATTTTTTTTCTCATTTTGTCTGTTATAGTTGAAGTGTACCTATGATGAAAATTACAGGCCTCTCTCATCTTTCTAAGTGGGAGAACTTGCACAATTGGTGGCTGACTAAATACTTTTTTGCCCCACTGTATGTGTGTGAGGCAACAGTCAGGTGTGTGAGGCAACAGTCAGGTGTGTGAGGCAACAGTCAGTTGGAAGAAATCCAGAACCGTTTTAGACAGTTTAGAGAGAGAAGTCCGCTTCATTGCTTGTCACCATCAATCAGCCCAACCCCCATCCCCCATCCCCCTAACCCCCATCCCCCTAACCCCCATCCCCCATCCCCCTACACACACGCACACACGCACGCACACACACTTGCGCACACACACACAGGCTTGGCCTGTGTTCGTCGACTAGAGGTGTGCCTGTCTGAGTGGATATAGAAGACACACAGTATTGATGTGATCTTACAAGCCATCAGGTTGAGCACAGCTTTCTCAAACATGACCTGAAGTGTGCCGGCCCCGAGCAAATGCTGCTGTCACCTCGGCCAACCACGGCTGTCGTCTCCCTTAACAGCCAATGAGTGGTGACAGCCACGTCGTTTCCAAAACAAATCAGTGCTGCGCATGGTAACACTACGCGTCCCGCCGATTCAGCACTCACCAAGACGAGAGCAAGAGCGTAAAACACTAATGCTCTGACTAATGTGTGTGTGTGTGTGTGTGTGTGTGTGTGTGTGTGTGTGTGTGTGTGTGTGTGTGTGTGTGTGTTGACCTGTGTGTTGTGTTGGCATTTGTGTTGGCACGTGTGTCTGCGAGTGCAGTTTACATAGCTGTTTTCTTTCAATTTGAAGCGTAATTTAACATGTCTGTCTCTGTAACACCCCCCCCCCCCCTACACACACACACACACACACACTCCCCCACCCCAATCTCCAGCATGTTGTTGTGTGTGATTGGGTTATACTCCCTATAATGTAAACCACTTAACTTAACAAAATGTTTGTCTTGTGTTTTGAGGGGAGCCTTTGTCTCTTGTGTTTGTGTGGGTGCGCACGTGTGTGTGTGTGTGTGTGTGTGTGTGTGTGTGTGTGTGTGTGTGTGTGTGTGTGTGTGTGTGTGTGTGTGTGTGTGTGTGTGTGTGTGTGTGTGTTACTTTTCATTAACCAGTTTGCACTGTCTGTAAGTGCATCAGCATGGCAATGCACTCCTCTCCCTTTGTTCTCTTCAATCCTCTCTCTCCTCCTCCTTTCCCTCTCTCCTCTCTTTCCCTCCCTCTTTCTCTCTCCTCTCTCTTCCTCCCTCCTCCTTTCTCTCTCTCCTCTGTGTGTTCCGTCTGTCTTTAACCTGTGAATAGTCAAAGGGAACAGAGGGCTCTATCGACTTCTCATCTAATCCTTACCTATTTGATTACCACCCTAGTAGGAAGGACTTCCATACCCATAAAGAGGTATTTCCTAGTAACAAAGGGCATTAACTGAATGAAGTGATATACAGCACATGCACAGTAAAGCAGTTCTGCTTAGATATCCGTTTTGTTGAAGAGTTGTGTGTAATCACTGTTGGTCAGTTACTGGGGTGATGGGGAGGAAAGAAGCCCCATGGTGGAGCTAGTCTAGCCTGTTCACCCCTTAGAGAAACCAGGACTGGCGTGCTCACACACACACACACACACACACACACACACACACACACACACACACACACACACACACACACACACACACACACACACACACACACACACACACACACACACACACACACACACACACACACAGCCTCTGGTCTTTAAAAAAATAGTTTTTCTATTGATGTTGTTGTTTGTCCATCAGGAGCATTATTATAATATCCAGTATTTATCATGGTCCTCTGTTTAAGGGGAAGATACAGAACTAGTTTTAGGAGCTTTATTTTCACTTGCTGATGTTTTTTTTGTGTTGCTTTGAATCGGGTATTTCGAGGTAATTCAGGGCATTTATTATGCTTTGTGATTATTAGTAATAATCAGCTTTGATCATCAGCATTGGCCATCAGCATTGGCCATCAGCATTGGCCATTAGCATTGATCATCAGCATTGATCATCAGCATTGGCCATCAGCATTGATCATCTCATACTTCCAAGCTCTGTCAATGTGCTACTGTAACTTGCTGGGAAACTGTACTGGATTTTGGACTGCTCATAACCTCCCTCCTAATCTCCCTCATAACCTCCCTCCTAACCTCCCTCATAACCTCCCTCATAACCTCCCTCCCTCCTAACCTCCCTCCTAACCTCCCTCCTAACCTCCCTCCTAACCTCCCTCATAACCTCCCTCCTAACCTCCCTCCTAACCTCCCTCCTAACCTCCCTCCTAACCTCCCCCTTCCCATTATCCCTCCCAGTCAGCTGAAACGATAACACTAAACGTTCTCTCCCTCCTTCCCTCTCTCTCCCTCAGACTGTCCAGGAGAGGCTAACAGGTCAGCTAACCCAATGAACAGCAACAGGAAAGAGGACATGGAGATTTCGTCCCACTACCGGCAGCTCCTGCGTGAGCTCAACGAGCAGCGGCAGC
>NC_088415.1:19292767-19360267 GCF_034236695.1 Oncorhynchus nerka
GAGCCGGAAGACGTGTGCAAACAGGGCCTCCGCAATTTGTAAGGCAATAGGGAGACCGGGCAAAGGGAGGAGACGACAGGAAACAATCCACAACGACCAGGATCGTGGTATTGCTCTGTGAAGGTGGAAGATCAGTTAACAAATCCACCGACAGGTGCGACCACGGCCATTGTGGAACGGGTAAGGGTTGTAACTTACCTCTGGGCAGGTGTCTAGGAGCCTTGCACTGGGCACTCACTGAGCAAGAGGAAACATAAATCCTCACTTCCTTAGCTAAAGTGGGCCACCGTACCTCCCATCAAGACAGCACACCGTCCGACCTATCACAGGGTGACAAGAGGAGGGTGACGTGTGGGCCCAATAGATCAGTTTGTCGTGGACAGCAGACGGAACGTACAGACACCCAGCTGGACACTGAGGGGGAGGGGGCTCTGCACGTAACGCCTACTCAATGTCCGCATCCAGCTCCCACACTAACAGCGCCACCAAACAAGAGGCTGGGAGTATGGGAGTGGGATCCATGGACCGCTCCTCTGTGTCATACAGCTGGGACTGTGCGTCTGCCTTAACGTTCTGGAGGCCTGGTCTGTAAGAGAGGGTAAACACAAAACGGGTGAAAAATATGGCCCACCTTGCCTGACGAGGATTCAATCTCTTTGCCTCCCGGATGTTCTCCAGATTGCAATGGTCAGCCCAGATGAGAAAAGGGTGTTTAGCCCCCTCAAGCCAGTGTCTCCACGCCTTCAAGGCCTTTACGACAGCCAACAGCTCCCGGTTCCCCACATCATAGTTTGTGGCGCACCCGAGCGCTGAGAGAGCACTGCTCCTATCCCAGCTTCGGATGCGTCCACCTCCACTATGAACGGCAAAGAGGGATCCGGATGAGCCAACACAGGAAGCGAGGTAAACAGAGTCTTCAGGTGCCTAAAAGCCCTGTTCGCCTCAGCTGACCACTGCAAGCGCACCGGGCCCCCCTTTAGCAATGAGGCAATGGGAGCAGCAACCTGACCAAAACCCTGGATAAACCTCCGGTAGGAGTTGGCAAACCCTAAGAATCGCTGCACCTCCTTTACCGCGGTGGGAGTCGGCCAATTACGCACGGCTGCATTGCGGTCACTCTCCATCTCCACTCCTGACATGGAAATCCGATGCCCTAGGAAGGAGACGGACTGTTGGAAGAACAAGCATTTCTCAGCCTTGACATACAGGTCATGCTCCAACAGGCAACCAAGCACTTTGCGCACCAGGGACACATGTAGCGGAGTATATCAAAATGTCATCGATATTCACCACAACACGCTGCCCGTGCAGGTCTCTGAAAATCTCGTCTACAAATGATTGGAAGACTGATGGAGCATTCATCAACCGATACGGCATGACGAGATACTCATAATGCCCTGAGGTGGTACTAAATGCCGTCTTCCATTCGTCTCCCTTCCGAATACGCACCAGATTCTACGCACTCCTGAGATCCGGTTTAGTGAAGAAGCGCGCCCGTGCATTGACTCAATCGCCGTAGTGATAAGAGGTACTGTGATTTTATTGAGACCTCGATAATCAATGCACGGGCGCAAACCGCCATCCTTCTTCTTCACAAAAAAATAAACTTGAGGAGGCAGGTGAAATGGAGGGCTGAATGTACCCCTGACGGAGGGATTCGGAGATATATGTCTCCATAGCCACCGTCTCCGCTTGCGACAGGCGATACATGTGACTCCTGGGATATGCAGTGTCTACCAGGAGATTTATCGCACAATCCCTCCGTCGATGGGGTGGTAATTGAGTCACCTTCTTTTTACAGAATGCGATAGCCAAGTCGGCATATTCTGTGGGAATGCGCATGGTGGAGACCTGGTCTGGACTTTCCACCGTAGTAGCACCAACGGAAACCCCTAAACACCTACCTGAGCACTCTCGCGTCCACCCCGTGAGAGCCCTTTGTGGCCAAGAAACAGTGGGGTTATGATAAGATAACCAGGGTAGGCCCAGCACCACGGAATACGCAGGAGAATCAATAAGGAAAAGACTCATATTTTCCCTGTGACCCCCCCTGCGTTACCATACTCAAAGGAGCGGTGGCCTCCCTGATAAACCCTGACCCTAATGGTCGACTATAAGGCATGAACGGGGAAAGGCATATCCACAGGAAAAATGGGGATCCCTAAACTATGAGCTAATCCTTTATTAATTAAATTCCCAGCCTTACTTGAATCTACTAGCGCCTTATGCTGGTAACGCGGGGAAAATTCAGGAAAAGTATCAGAGACAAACATATGTGCAACAGAGGGCTCTGGATGAGAATGGTGCCTACTCACCTGGGGTGACGCCAGAGTGCCCTGCCTGCTACATCGATTCCCAGAGGAACCAACCCGGCACCGACCAGCAGTGTGACCTCTGCGGCCACATATGGTGCACGAGCGGGAACCCCCTCCGGTCTCGCTGCGCACCGTCCCTCCCAGCTCCATGGGTATCGGAGAGGGTGTGCGGGAGGATGGAACAACCAGACCCCGATCTGGACGTCCGCGAATAGCCAGCAGGCTGTCCAGCCGGATGGACAGGTCCACCAGCTGGACAAAGGTGAGGGTGGTGTCTCTGCAGGCCAGCTCCCGACGGACGCCCTCGCGTTGACTACAGCGGTAATGGTTGATCAGGGCCCTGTCGCTCCATCCAGCGCCGGCAGTCAGGGTCCTAAACTCAAGCACAAACTCCTGGGCGCTCCTCGTCTCCTGCCTCAGATGGTAGAGGAGCTCACCCACCGCTCTGCCCTCGGGTGGGTGGTCAAATACTCTCCGGAAACAGCGGGTGAACTCCTCAACATCAAACAACATTGCATCCCCCTCCACACACAGCACTGGCCCACTCCAGGGCTTACGCGGTGAGGCACGAGGCGAGGGCGAAACTCTTCTCACGCTTCGATGGAGCTGGGTGGACCGTGGCCAGGTACAGGCTTAGTTTGAGAAGGAAACCCTGGCAGCCAGCAGCATTTCCGTCGTATCCCTGTGGTATGGATATATGGATCCTGCTAGGTTCAGGTGGAAAATAAGTGTTCAGGGGAGACCCCGGTTGTGCTGGTAGAGGCGCTGGAAAAACTCCCTGTGTCTCCCAGCGGTCCATCTTCTGGACAGCGCGATCCATGGCGGCGCTCGGTTTGGAAATAATCGCCGTATGTTCCATGAAGCGCTCCTCCACCTCCATGGCAGGGGTACCTTCTCCTGCTGACTTCATGTTGGTCAGAGATTCTGTAACAGTCGTGTGTATAGGTGGCAGGGAAGTCAGGCGCAGGAGAATCAAAACTTGGTGGAATGGAGTAGTTTAATAATTTAAAACACATAACTCCAAAACCATGAAAAACAATGAAACAAAGTGGGTACGAGAACCCGTCGCGCACCAAATACAAAACACGAATACTGAACATAAAACAATCTCTGACAAAGACATGAGGGGAAACAGAGGGTTAAATACACAACAGGTAATGAATGGGATTGAAACCAGGTGTGTTGGAAGACAAAACCAATGGAAAATGAAAAATGGATCAATGATGGCTAGAAACCGGTGACGTCGACCGCCGCGCACCGCCGAGCACCTCCCGAACACTGCCAAGCACCGCCCGAACAACGCCGAGCACCGCCCGAACAACGCCGAGCACCGCCCGAACAACGCCGAGCACCGCCCGAACACCGCCGAGCACCGCCCGAACACCTCCGAGCACCGCCGAGCACCGCCCGAACACCGCCGAGCACCGCCCGAACCCCTGCCGAGCACCGCCCAAACAACGCCGAGCACCGCCCGAACAACACCGCCGAGCACTGCCCGAACAAGGAGAGGCTTCGACTTCGGTAGAAGTCGTGACAGCATGAAGTGTGCATTTGTTTTAAAACACATTTTTTGTTATATTATAAAGCATGAATTTGTTAGGTTTCTGTTTTCTACAGTAAACAGTGTAAGATCATTATGATTCAAATAGGGTATGTACTTGTATGACAACATTACAATTGTATTCCATGGAATGTATTTATTTATTTAATACATCTATTTGATAGGGACAGTATTTAGAAATAAAATCTATAAATACATCGTACAATTCTGTTTTATAATTCAGTACCAAATAACACCTTCTATTTGTTCATGTGAACACAGCGAGGTAATTGCTCTCTCTTCCTGTTAGCATTATACTGTGGGCTGCACAGTTGCTGTTTGGCCTAATAAAAAAACAAGTTGTGAGTTTTGAGGGGTTTTTCCGCCTGTGAAAACCCCATATTGTGACCTTTTGGGTTGGCTAGGGGGGATTTTTGGAGATGGTTGGGATGGACAGCGTGACATGACATGTACACACACACACACACACACACACACACACACACACACACACACAGTGGTGGAAAAAGTACTCGTTTGTCATACTTGAGTAAAAGTAAAGATAACTTAATAGAAAATGACTCAAGTAAAAGTGAAATTCACACAGGAAAATAATACTTGAGTAAAATTCTAAAAGTATTTGGTTTGAAATACACTGAAGTATCAAAAGCTAAATGTAATTGCTAAATTATTCTTAAGTATAAAACATTTAAAGTAAAATTATAAATCATTTCAAATTCCTTATATTAAGCAAACCAGACGGCACCATTTAAAATAGTTTTAAATATTTACAGATCTCAAACACTCAGACATCATTTACACACGCAGCATGTGTTTAGTGAGTCCGCCAGATCAGAGGCATTAGGGATGACCGGTGATGTTCTCTTGATAAGTGTGTGAATTGGACCATTTTCTTGTCCTGCTAAGCATTCAAAATGTAACGAGCACTTTTGGGTGTCAAGAAAAATGTAGGGAGTAAAAAGTACATTATTTTATTTTGGAATGTAGTGAAGTAAAAGTAAAAGTTGTCAAAAATATAAAAAGTACAGATACCCCAAAAACATCTTAAGTAGTACTTTAAAGTATTTTTACTTAATTACTTTCCACCACTGCACGCACGCCCCCACACACACACACACACACACACACACACACACACACACACACACACACACACACACACACACACACACACACTCATGGATTACATATACAATGTTTGAGGAAGGTGTGAATTCCCACCTCTTTATCTGAGCTGAACTTCCTCTCTCTGCTCTCTGCTGGGGTTTCACAATATACCCCACAGCTACAACCACACACACAGTCATACACACAGTACTCACACACAGGCACACACGTACACACACACACTTGTTTTGGGTCATAAGCTGTTTAAGGGCCCTTCCATATATTGTATAAACAAAGTATTTATTCAAGATGAGGTCAGGGTCTTAATTCTGCCTGAATGCAGATTATATGTTGCTCGTATAGATGTGTTATTAGACTAGGCCTAGTGTGTTGGTCACCTTGGAAACCATGTTAGGAGATCATTTTCATTACATACAATCGCTTTATTTTTGTTAGCCGAGTACCAGACAGGCATTCTGCTTTTCGGTTGTTTTTAGTTGTGCATGTTTGGGCCTGTATGACTTTATACCGTCATCCCTCTGACAAGCGTGTTTGGGCCTGTATGACTTTATACCGTCATCCCTCAGACAAGTGTGTTTGGGCCTGTATGACTTTATACCGTCATCCCTCAGACAAGTGTGTTTGGGCCTGTATGACTTTATACCGTCATCCCTCAGACAAGTGTGTTTGGGCCTGTATGACTTTATACCGTCATCCCCCAGACAAGCGTGTTTGGGCCTGTATGACTTTATACCGTCATCCCCCAGACAAGCGTGTTTGGGCCTGTATGACTTTATACCGTCATCCCCCAGACAAGCGTGTTTGGGCCTGTATGACTTTATACCGTCATCCCCCAGACAAGTGTGTTTGGGCCTGTATGACTTTACACCGTCATCCCTCTGACAAGTGTGTTTGGGCCTGTATGACTTTACACCGTCATCCCTCAGACAAGTGTGTTTGGGCCTGTATGACTTTATACCGTCATCCCTCTGACAAGTGTGTTTGGGCCTGTATGACTTCATACCATCATCCCTCTGACAAGTCTCTGCGGACCTTCCAAACTCACCTGTGGTAGCCAGATTGGCTTCCTCAAAACAGCCCGCATTCCTTCACTTCCTCATCTACTTTTTCTCTTGTTCTCCCTTCCTTCTTCCCAAGTCTCCACAGTCTAAAGGTGAACGTCTGAATTAATGAATCAGCTCTCCTTTCATCCCCTTCTGCTCTGTACTCCAGTTAAGTCTCTCCCCATAGTATTTGCACTTCATTAAACTTGAAATAGGTTTAATATTTAAAACATTGTGAACAGATTTCAACCTCCTCGCCCCTCTTGCACCTCTCTGCTTTTCTCTCCGTCCTCTTTTTCACAGTTTAATAATCTACTTTAATATTTCTCTTCTTCCACCTAATTCACTCCCTCTCCAATAAAAACCAAAATAGATGTCATATTTCTTCATTTTGAACCCCTCTCTTCACAACTCAGTGCTTGACAAGTACTCTGTTATGCCTGGTGTTGAAGTGTCTCTCTCTTTCTCTGTTCCTCTCTCTTCCTGTCTCTTCCCTCTCTCTCTCTCTCTCTCTCTCTCCCTCTCTCTCTCTCTCCTTCATTAATCTAGATTCTCACAGTTGTTCTGTAAACTGGGTTATGTACTGGGTTATGTACGGGGTTATGTACTGGGTTATGCCTGATGTTGAAGTCTCTCTCTCTCTCTCTCTCTCTCTCTCTCTCTCTCTCTCTCTCTCTCTCTCTCTCTCTTTCCTCTCTGCCTCTCTCTTTTCCTCTCTGCCTCTCTCTTTTCCTCTCTGCCTCTCTTTTCTTCTCTGCCTCTCTCTTTTTTCTCTCTGCCTCTCTCTTTTCCTCTCTGCCTCTCTCTTTTTCCCTCTCTCTCTCTTTTCCTCTCTGTCTCTCTCTTTTCCTCTCTGCCTCTCTCTTCCTCTCTGCCTCTCTCTTTCTGCCTCTCTTTCCTCTCTGCCTCTCTTTTCCTCTCTGCCTCTCTCTTTTCCTCTCTGCCTCTCTTTTCCTCTCTGCCTCTCTCTTTTCCTCTCTGCCTCTCTTTTCTCTCTTTCTCTTTTTTCTCTCTGCCTCTCTTTTCCTCTCTGCCTCTCTCTTTTTTCTCTCTGCCTCTCTCTTTTCCTCTCTGCCTCTCTCTTTTCCTCTCTGCCTCTCTTTTCCTCTCTGCCTCTCTCTTTTTTCTCTCTGCCTCTCTCTTTTGCTCTCTGCCTCTCTCTTTTGCTCTCTGCCTCTCTTTTCCTCTCTGCCTCTCTCTTTTCCTCTCTGCCTCTCTCTTTTCCTCTCTGCCTCTCTTTTCCTCTCTGCCTCTCTCTTTTCCTCTCTACCTCTCTCTTTTCCTCTCTGCCTCTCTCTTTTCCTCTCTGTCTCTCTATTTTCCTCTCTGCCTCTCTCTTTTCCTCTCTGCCTCTCTTTTCCTCTCTGCCTCTCTCTTTTCCTCTCTGCCTCTCTCTTTTCCTCTCTGTCTCTCTATTTTCCTCTCTGCCTCTCTCTTTTCCTCTCTGCCTCTCTCTTTTCCTCTCTGCCTCTCTTTTCCTCTCTGTCTCTCTATTTTCCTCTCTGCCTCTCTCTTTTCCTCTCTGCCTCTCTTTTTCCTCTCTGCCTCTCTCTTTTCCTCTCTGTCTCTCTATTTTCCTCTCTGCCTCTCTCTTTTCCTCTCTGCCTCTCTTTTCCTCTCTGCCTCTCTCTTTTCCTCTCTGCCTCTCTTTTCCTCTCTGCCTCTCTCTTTTCCTCTCTGCCTCTCTTTTCCTCTCTGCCTCTCTCTTTTCCTCTCTGCCTCTCTTTTCCTCTCTGCCTCTCTCTTTTCCTCTCTGCCTCTCTTTTCCTCTCTGCCTCTCTCTTATCCTCTCTGCCTCTTTCTTTTCCTCTCTGTCTCTCTTCTCCTCTCCATGTCTGTTTTTACTCCCTCAATCTCTCTCCTCCCCACCCCCCCTTTTAGCCTTTTCCTCTCCACCCTGTTGACTTTTTGTGCCCCTGTCACCCCACCTCCCTTCATTTCCCCCTCTCCCTCCCTCCATTCACCCCCTCCACTTCCTCCCTATCCCTCAGTTTTGTGTTGGCACTGAATGGGGCTGAGTGGTTATTTGTCATGTTGGTAGTCGTGACGGAAGACTGTAATACTGTTCTTTCCCCTCCTTTCTCTTTTTCTCTATCTCGCTCACTCTCTCTCTTCTGACTCTTGTGTCTCTCTTTCAGTAGCCCACTGTTCTATTATCACCGTGGTAACCACTACTTCTCACCGCCCACCCTTCATATTTTGTTCTATGACCTCACCTCCTGTTGGACATTATGGACCGTACACCAGCTGAAACCCCCTACACCTACTCCACACAAACACACACAGACGTACACATCAACACACACACACACACACTCCAATATGCTTTGCACTCTTATTTATTTGACCATGTTTGTTATCATCTATAAAGCAGAAATCTGGACCCCCTCCACCCCATCCTCTCTTCCCTTTCTCTCCCTTCCTCTGTTCCCCTCCCTCCCTATGTGTTGCACATAGTGACACCTGATCTATTTATAATCCTTTGGCTCCATACAATCCCGGTGGACAGGAAGACACCTCCTCCCTAGGCCTGACCATTACTTTTTCCAAAACGTCAGCACCCCCCACCTCTCAACAGACTGCCAATGGAACACAACTGAGAGGGAGGGAGAGGAGGAGGAGGAGAGAGGAAGGTGGAGGAGAGCATTATGGGAGGGTGGAAGAGAGAAGAGAGAGAGCGTTGGGGGGGTTAAAGATGATCCATCCCACCCTGCACCTGGGCAGGACCTGTGCTCCCCAGATAACCGCAGCCCACACACAGACACACACACACAGACACACACGTGCACACTCACACACACACACACACACATTCCATGCACATTGATCGCTGAGATCTAAAGATTTACCCAGAAGGCCTCCTGACAGGATGTCCTGTTGGCACAGGGGGCTGCTGTGGTTGAACATTTACAGTGTCACAAGCACACACATGCATATAGAGAGAAGATTGACTGATTTAGTCAAATGGATGTGTGTTGAGAAGGAACCAGTCGAGGGGAAGGACAGTAGTGTGGAGTGTGGAGTGTGTGGGTGTGTTTTTATGTGTGTCTGTATTTGTCTATGTGTGTCTGAATGTGGCTTTTAAGTGCTATGTGGTGAAATGGTTTATCTTCTGTTGTCGAAAGCTCCCTCGCCCTCTTTCCCTCCCTCCTTCTCTCAGTGGGGGAAACTATAACAAACACCACCCAACCATCTCATTGGTCCCAAGAGAGAAAGAGAGAGGAGAAGCCCTCAAAAACCAAACCCTTCTCTCCTTTTCTCTCTCTCCTTCTATCTCTCCTTCTCTCTCTCCTCTCTCTCCTTATCTCTCTCATTCTCTCCTCTCTCTCCTTCTCTCTCTCTCCTCTCTCTCCTTCTCTCTCTCCTCTCTCTCCTTCTCTCTCTCCTCTCTCTCCTTCACTCTCTATCCTCTCGCTCCCTCTCTCTCCTTCTCTCTCTCCTCTCATTCCTCTCTCGCCTTCTCTCGCTCCTCTCTCTCCTTCTCTCTCTCCTCTCTCTCCTTCTCTCTCCTCTCTCTCCTTCTCTCATTCCTCTCTCTCCTTCTCTCTCTCCTCTCTCTCCTTCTCTCTCTTCTCTCTCTCCTTCTCTCTCTCCTCTCTCTCCTTCTCTCATTCCACTCTCTCCTTCTCTCTCTCCTTCTCTCTCCTCTCTCTCCTTCTCTCTCTCCTTCTCTCTCCTCTCTCTCCTCTCTCTCCTTCTCTCTCTCCTCTCTCTCCTTCTCTCATTCCACTCTCTCCTTCTCTCTCTCCTTCTCTCTCCTCTCTCTCCTCTCTCTCCTTCTCTCATTCCTGTTTTTCTTCTGTTTATTTTAGATGTTTGATCTCCTCTATTTAATGTAATGTACCCCCCCATGCCTCACACACTCCTTTACCCGTCTGACTGGTATGGTGGGGGGGGGGGGGATATTTGTACAAATGTAGGCCCTAACAGGATGTGCAGGTCTGCTGGCTTGTGGGTGTGTCAGCTTGGCCCAGTCACAACACACACACACACAAACACACACAGTTGTGGGAGGGTTGCTGCTTCATCCTTCCAACCCCCTCCATTTTTCAACACTTCCCTCCCTTGCTCACCTCCTCTCTGTCCTTCCCTTGTGACAACAGCCTCCTCCCTTCTTTTAAATAAGACAAATACGTGTTATTAAATGTAACCTTTATTTAACTAGGCAAGTCAGTTACAATGATGGCCTACCCCAGCCAAACCCGGATGACATTGGGCAAATTTTGCGCGCCCTTTGGGACTCCCAATCACGTCCAGATGTGATACAGCCTGGATCCAAACCAGGGACTGTAGTGATGCCTCTTGCACTGAGATGCAGTGTGGAACCCAGGACTGAAGACTTATCCAATGAGAATGAAGACTTGACCAATGATAATGAAGACTTGGCCAATGAGAATGAAGACTTGGCCAATGAGAATGAAGACTTGGCCAATGAGAATGAGAACAATTGATGGGTTTTTGCGTTGAGTGCTTTGACGTGGGGTGGTGGTTGGGTATGTGTGTGTTGTGTGTTGTGTTGTGTTGTGTGTGTGTTGTGTGTTGTGTTGTGTGTGGGTTAGGCTGGCTGTTTTATTTTTTTGTTGCCTCCCCAGTGTAGCAGTTAGACTGTTTGGCTGTTTGGCCTTACCCAAGTTCCCCTGAACTCCAACGCATCTCAAGGTTTGGTGTGTGTGTCTGTGTGTGTGTCTGTGTGTGTGTCTGTGTGTGTGTTTGTGTTTGTGTTTGTGTGTGTGTGTGTGTGTGTGTGTGTGTGTGTGTGTGTGTGCGTGCGTGCGTGCGTGCGTGCGTGCGTGTGTGTGTGTGTGTGTGTGTGTTGATTAGGTGTGGGGGGGGGGGATGAAAGCAGAGAGGGAAGTGATAGTACTGTAGTACACCCCATCTCTCCCCTTCACCTCCTTCACCTCCCAACTCTCCCCTTCACCTCCTTCACCTCCCAACTCTCCCCTTCGCTCCCCCTTCACCTCCCATCTCTCCCCTTTGCTCCCCCTTCACCTCCCATCTCTCCCCCTCTCTCCCCCTTCACCTCCCTCTCGCCCTATCTCTCCCCCTCTCTCCCCCTTCACCTCCCATCTCTCCCCCTTCACCTTCCTCTCGCCATATCTCTCCCCCTTCACCTCCCATCTCTCCCCCTCTCTCCCCCTTCACCTCCCTCTCGCCCTATCTCTCCCCCTCTCTCCCCCTTCACCCCTCATCTCTCCCCCTCTCTCCCCCTTCACCTCCCTCTCACCCTATCTCTCCCCCTTCACCTCCCATCTCTCCCCCTCTCTCCCCCTTCACCTCCCATCTCTCCCCCTCTCTTCCCCTTCACCTCCCTCCGCCCTATCTCTCCCCCTCTCTCCCCCTTCACCTCCCATCTCTCCCCCTCTCTCCCCTTCACCCCCATCTCTCCCCATCTCTCCCTTCACCTCCCATCTCTCCCCCTCTCTCCCCCTTCACCTCCCTATCGCTCCCTATCTCTCCCCCTCTCTCCCCCTTCACCTCCCGACTCTCCCCCTCCTCCCCTTCACCCCCCATCCCTCCCCATCTCTCCCCTTCACCCCCATCTCTCCCCTTCACCTCCCATCTCTCCCCCTCTCTCCCCCTTCACCTCCTCTCGCCCTATCTCTCCCCCTCTCTCTCCCCTTCACCTCCCATCTCTCCCCCTCTCTCCCCTTCACCTCCCTCTCGCCCTATCTCTCCCCCTTCACCTCCCATCTCTCCCCCTCTCTCCCCTTCACCTCCCATCTCTCCCCCACTCTTCCCCTTCACCTCCCTCTCGCCTATCTCTCCCCCTTTCTCCCCCTTCACCTCCCATCTCTCCCCTTCACCCCATCCCTTTCTTCACCTCCCATCTCTCCCCCTCTCTCCCCCTTCACCTCTCATCTCTCCCCTTCACCTCCCATCTCTCCCTTCACCCCCCATCTCTCCCCTTCACCCCCCATCTCTCCCCTTCACCCCCATCTCTCCCCATCTCCCCTTCACTTCCCATCTCTCCCCCTCTCTCCCCCTTCACCTCCCTATCGCTCCCTATCTCTCCCCTCTCTCCCCTTCACCTCCCGACTCTCCCCCTCTCTCCCTCTCTCCCCCTTCACCTCCCTCTCTCCCTATCTCTCCCATTCACCCCCATCTCTCCCCATCTCTCCCCCTTCACCCTCCCATCACTCCCTATCTCTCCCTATCTCTCCCTATCTCTCCCCTCTCTACCCCTTCACCTCCCACCTCTCCCCCTCTCTCCCCCTTCACCTCCCATCTCTCCCCCTCTCTCCCTCTCTCCCCTTCACCTCCCTCTCTCCCCCTCTCTCCCCTCTCTCCCCCTTCACCTCCCTCTCTCCTATCTCTCCCATTCACCCCCATCTCTCCCCATCTCTCCCCCTTCACCTTCCCATCACTCCCTATCTCTCCCTATCTCTCCCTATCTCTCCCCTCTCTACCCCTTCACCTCCCACCTCTCCCCCTCTCTCCCCCTTCACCTCCCATCTCTCCCCCTCTCTCCCCCTCTCTCCCCCTTCACCTCCGACTCTCCCCCTCTCCCCTCTCTCCCCTTCACCTCCCTCTCTCCCTATCTCTCCCATTCACCCCCATCTCTCCCCATCTCTCCCCTTCACCCTCCCATCCTCCCTATCTCTCCCTATCTCTCCCTATCTCTCCCCCTCTCTACCCCTTCACCTCCCACCTCTCCCCTCTCTCTTCCCCTTCACCTCCCATCTCTCCCCCTCTCTCCCTCTCTCCCTCTCTCCCCTTCACCTCCCTCTCTCCCCCTCTCTCCCTCTCTCCCCCTTCACCTCCCTCTCTCCCTATCTCTCCCATTCACCCCCATCTCTCCCCATCTCTCCCCCTTCACCTTCCCATCACTCCCTATCTCTCCCTATCTCTCCCTATCTCTCCCCTCTCTACCCCTTCACCTCCCACCTTTCCCCCTCTCTCCCCCTTCACCTCCCATCTCTCCCCCTCTCTCCCCCTCTCTCCCCTCTCTCCCCTTCACCTCCCTCTCTCCCTCTCTCTCCCCCTTCACCTCCCATCTCTCCCCCTCTCTCCCCCTCTCTCCCCTCTCTCCCTTCACCTCCCTCTCCCCTCTCTCCCCTTCACCTCCCTATCGCTCCCTATCTCTCCCCCTCTCTCCCCCTTCACCTCCCAGCTCTCCCCTCTCTCCCCTCTCTCCCCTTCACCTCCCTCTCGCCCTATCTCTCCCCCTTCACCTCCCATCTCTCCCCCCTCTCTCCCCCTTGACCTCCCTCTCGCCCTCTCTCCCCTCTCTCCCCCTCCACCTCCCATCTCTCCCCCTCTCTCCCTCTCCCTCTCTCCCCTTCACCTCCCTCTCTCCCCCTCTCTCCCCCTTCACCTCCCATCTCTCCCCCTCTCTCCCCCTTCACCTCCCTATCGCTCCCTATCTCTCCCCCTCTCTCCCCCTTCACCTCCCGACTCTCCCCCTCTCTCCCCTCTCTCCCCCTTCACCTCCCTCTCGCCCTATCTCTCCCCTTCACCTCCCATCTCTCCCCCTCTCTCCCCTTGACCTCCCTCTCGCCCCCTCCCCCTCTCTCCCCCTCCACCTCCCATCTCTCCCCCTCTCTCCCCCTTCACCGCCCTCTCGCCCTATCTCTCCCCCTTCACCTCCCATCTCTCCCCTCTCTCCCCCTTCACCTCCCATCTCTCCCCCTCTCTTCCCCTTCACCTCCCTCTCGCCCTATCTCTCCCCCTCTCTCCCCCTTCACCTCCCATCTCTCCCCCTCTCTCCCCTTCACCCCCATCTCTCCCCATCTCTCCCTTCACCCCCATCTCTCCCCTTCACCTCCCATCTCTCCCCCTCTCTCCCCCTTCACCTCCCTATCGCACCCTATCTCTCCCCCTCTCTCCCCTTCACCTCCCGACTCTCCCCCTCTCTCCCCTCTCTCCCCCTTCACCTCCCTCTCTCCCTATCTCTCCCATTCACCCCCATCTCTCCCCATCTCTCCCCTTCACCTCCCTATCCTCCCTATCTCTCCTATCTCTACCTATCTCTCCCCCTCTCTACCCCTTCACCTCCACCTTTCCCCCTCTCTCCCCCTTCACCTCCCATCTCTCCCTCTCTCCCCCTCTCCTCCTCTCTCCCCTTCACCTCCCTACCCCCTCTCCCCCTCTCTCCCCTTCACCTCCCATCTCTCCCCCTCTCTCCCCCTCTCTCCCCTTCCCCTCCCTCTCCTTATCTCTCCCATTCACCTCCATCTCTCCCCATCTCTCCCTCTTCACCTCCCTATCTCTCCCTATCTCTCCCTATCTCTCCCCTCTCTACCCCTTCACCTCCCATCTCTCTCCCCTTTCCCCTCCCCCTACCCCCTCTCCCCCCTCTCCCCTTCCCATCTCTCCCCCTCTCTCCCCCTCTCTCCCCCTCTTCCCCTTCCCTCCCTCTCTCCCATCTCTCCCATTCACCTCCATCTCTCCCATCTCTCCCTTCCCCTCTCTCTCCTTATCTCTCTCCATCCTCCCCCTCTCTCTCACCTCCCTATCTCTTTATATCTTCATCCTCCCATCTCTCCTCCCATCTCTCCCTTTCTCCACCTCTCTCCCCCTTCCCCTCCCTCTCTCCCCTTATCTCTCCCATTCACCTCCATCTCTCCCCATCTCTCCCTCTTCACCTCCCTACCCCCCTCTCCCCCTCTCTCCCCTTCACCCCCATCTCTCCCCCTCTCTCCCCCTCTCTCCCTTCCCCTCCCTCTCTCCTTATCTCTCCCATTCACCTCCATCTCTCCCCATCTCTCCTCTCACCTCATCCTCCCTATCTCTCCTATCTCTCCCCCTCTCTACCCCTTCACCTCCCATCTCTCCCCCTTTCTCCCCCTCTCTCCCCCTTCCCCTCCCTCTCTCCTTATCTCTCCCATTCACCTCCATCTCTCCCCATCTCTCCCTCTTCACCTCCCTATCGCTCCCTATCTCTCCCTATCTCTCCCCATCTCTCCCCCTCTCTCCCGCTTCACCTCCCTATCTCTCCCCCTCTCTCCCCCTTTACCTCCCGACTCTCCCCCTCCCCTCTCTCCCCCTTCACCTCTCTCTCCCTATCTCTCCCATTCACCCCCATCTCTCCCCATCTCTCCCCCTTCACCTTCCCATCACTCCCTATCTCTCCCTATCTCTCCCCCTCTCTACCCCTTCACCTCCCACCTCTCCCCCTCTCTCCTTCACCTCCCATCTCTCCCCCTCTCTCCCTCTCTCCCCTTCACCTCCCTCTCTCCCCCTCTCTCTCCCTTCACCTCCCATCTCTCCCCTCTCTCCCCTTCACCTCCCTATCACTCCCTATCTCTCCCCTCTCTCCCCCTTCACCTCCCGACTCTCCCCCTCTCCCCCATCTCTCCCCCTTCACCTCCCTCTCACCCTATCTCTCCCCCTTCACCTCCATCTCTCCCCCTTGACCTCCCTCTCGCCCTATCTCTCCCCCTCTCTCCCCCTTCACCTCCCATCTCTCCCCCTCTCTCCCCCTTCACCTCCCTCTCGCCCTATCTCTCCCCCTTCACCTCCCATCTCTCCCCCTCTCTCCCCCTTCACCTCCCATCTCTCCCCCTCTCTTCCCTTCACCTCCCTCTCAGCCCTATCTCTCCCCTCTCTCCCCCTTCACCTCCCATCTCTCCCCCTCTCTCCCCTTCACCCCCCATCTCTCCCCATCTCTCCCCTTCACCCCCATCTCTCCCCTTCACCTCCCATCTCTCCCCTCTCTCCCCCTTCACCTCCCTATCGCTCCCTATCTCTCCCCTTCACCTCCCCGACTCTCCCCCTCTCCCCTCTCTCCCCCTTCACCTCCCTCTCTCCCTATCTCTCCCATTCACCCCCATCTCTCCCCATCTCTCCCCCTTCACCTCCCTATCACTCCTATCTCTCCCTATCTCTCCCTATCTCTCCCCCCTCTCTCCCCCTTCACCTCCCTATCGCTCCCTATCTCTCCCCCTCTCTCCCCCCTTCACCTCCCGACTCTCCCCTCTCTCCCCTCTCTCCCCCTTCACCTCCCTCTCTCCCTATCTCTCCCATTCACCGCCATCTCTCCCCATCTCTCCCCTTCACCTCCCTATCACTCCCTATCTCTCCCTATCTCTCCCTATCTCTCCCCCTCTCTACTCCTTCACCTCCCACCTCTCCCCTCTCTCCCTCTCTCCCCTTCACCTCCCATCTCTCCCTATCTCTCCCCTCTCTCCCCTTTACCTCCCGACTCTCCCCCTCCCCTCTCCCCCTTCACCTCCCTCTCTCCCTATCTCTCCCATTCCCCCATCTCTCCCCATCTCTCCCCCTTCACCTTCCCATCACTCCCTATCTCTCCCTATCTCTCCCTATCTCTCCCCCTCTCTACCCCTTCACCTCCCACCTCTCCTCCTCTCTCCCCCTTCACCTCCCATCTCTCCCCCTCTCTCCCCTCTCTCCCCTTCACCTCCCTCTCTCCCCCTCTCTCTCCCTTCACCTCCCATCTCTCCCCCTCTCTCCCCCTTCACCTCCCTATCACTCCCTATCTCTCCCCTCTCTCCCCTTCACCTCCCGACTCTCCCCTCTCTCCCCATCTCTCCCCCTTCACCTCCCTCTCACCCTATCTCCCCCTTCACCTCCCATCTCTCCCCCTTGACCTCCCTCTCGCCCTATCTCTCCCCTCTCCCCCTTCACCTCCCATCTCTCCCCCTCTCTCCCCCTTCACCTCCCTCTCGCCCTATCTCTCCCCCTTCACCTCCCATCTCTGCCCCTCTCTCCCCCTTCACCTCCCATCTCCCCCCCTCTCTTCCCCTTCACCTCCCTCTCGCCCTATCTCTCCCCCTTCACCTCCCATCTCTCCCCCTTTCACCTCCCATCTCTCCCCCTCTCTCCCCCTTCACCTCCCATCTCTCCCCCTCTCTCCCCCTTCACCTCCACTCTCCCCCCCTATCTCTCCCCCTTCACCTCCCATCTCACCCTATCTCTCCCCCTTCACCTCCCATCTCTCCCCCTCTTCCCCTTCACCTCCCTCTCGCCCTATCTCTCTCTCTCCCTTCACCTATCTCTCCCCCTCTCTCCCCCTTCACCCCCTATCTCTCCCTATCTCTCCCCCCTCATCTCCCCCTTCACCTCCCATCTCTCCCCTCTCTCCTCCCTCTCTCCCCCTTCACCTCCCTATCGCTCCCTATCTCTCCCCTTCACCTCCCGACTCTCCCCCTCTCTCCCCCTTCCCCTCCCTCCCTCTCTCTATCTCTCCCATTCACCCCCATCTCTCCCATCTCTCCCCCTTCCTCCCTATCCTCCCTATCTCTCCCTATCTCTCCCTATCTCTCCCCTCTCTCCCCCTTCACCTCCCTATCGCTCCCTATCTCTCCCCCTCTCTCCCACCTTCACCTCCCGACTCTCCCCCTCTCTCCCCTCTCTCCCCCTTCACCTCCCTCTCTCCTATCTCTCCCATTCACCGCCATCTCTCCCCATCTCTCCCCTTCACCTCCCTATCACTCCCTATCTCTCCCTATCTCTCCCTATCTCTCCCCCTCTCTACCCCTTCACCTCCCACCTCTCCCCCTCTCTCCCCTCTCTCCCCTTCACCTCCCATCTCTCCCTCTCCCCTCTCCCCCTCTCTCCCCCTTCACCTCCCTACCTCGCTCCCTATCTCTCCCCCTCTCTCACCTTCACCTCCCGACTCCCTCCCCCTCTCTCCCCTCTCTCCCCCTTCACCTCCCTCTCTCCCTAACTCTCCCATTCACCCCCATCTCTCCCCATCTCTCCCCCTTCACCTCCCCTATCACTCCCTATCTCTCCCTATCTCTCCCTATCTCTCCCCCTCTCTACCCCTTCACCTCCCACTCTCCCCCCTCTCTCCCCTTCACCTCCCATCTCTCCCTATCTCCCCCATCTCTCCCCCTTCACCTCCCTATCACTCCCTATCTCTCCCTATCTCTCCCTATCTCTCTCCCTCTCTACCCCTTCACCTCCCACCTCTCCCCCTCTCTCCCCTCTCTCCCCTTCACCTCCCATCTCTCCCTATCTCTCCCCTCTCTACCCCTTCACCTCCCACCTCTCCCCTTTCTCCCCTCTCTCCCTTCACCTCCCATCTCTCCCTATCTCTCCTCTCTCCCCCTTCACCTCCCTCTCTCCCTATCTCTCCCATTCACCCCCATCTCTCCCCCTCTCTCCCCCTTCACCTCCCTCTCGCCCTATCTCTCCCCCTTCACCTCCATCTCTGCCCCTCTCTCCCCCTTCACCTCCCATCTCTCCCCCTCTTCCCCTTCACCTCCCTCTCGCCCTATCTCTCCCCCTCTCTCCCCCTTCACCTCCCATCTCTCCCCCTCTCTCCCCTTCACCCCCATCTCTCCCCATCTCTCCCCCTTCACCCCCCATCTCTCCCTTCACCTCCCATCTCTCCCCCTCTCTCCCCCTTCACCTCCTATCGCTCCCTATCTCTCCCCTTCACCTCCCGACTCTCCCCTCTCTCCCTCTCTCCCCTTCACCTCCCTCTCTCCTATCTCTCCCATTCACCCCATCTCTCCCCATCTCTCCCCCTTCACCTCCCTATCACTCCCTATCTCTCCCTATCTCTCCCTATCTCTCCCCCTCTCTCCCCTTCACCTCCCTATCGCTCCCTATCTCTCCCCCCCTCTCCCCCTTCACCTCCCGACTCTCCCCCTCTCTCCCCTCTCTCCCCCTTCACCTCCTCTCTCCCTATCTCTCCCATTCACCGCCATCTCTCCCCATCTCTCCCCCTTCACCTCCTATCACTCCCTATCTCTCCCTATCTCTCCCTATCTCTCCCCCTCTCTACCCCTTCACCTCCCACCTCTCCCCCTCTCTCCCCCTCTCCCCTTCACCTCCCATCTCTCCCTATCTCTCCCTCTCTCCCCCTTCACCTCCCTATCGCTCCCTATCTCTCCCCCTCTCTCCACCTTCACCTCCCGACTCTCCCCCCTCTCTCCCCCTCTCTCCCCCTTCACCTCCTCTCTCCCTAACTCCCATTCACCCCCATCTCTCCCATCTCTCCCCTTCACCTCCCTATCCTCCTATCTCTCACTATCTCTCCTATCTCTCCCCCTCTCTACCCCTTCACCTCCCACCTCTCCCCCTCTCTCCCCTTCACCTCCCATCTCTCCCTATCTCTCCCCATCTCTCCCCCTTCACCTCCTATCACTCCTATCTCTCCTATCTCTCCCTATCTCTCCCCCTCTCTACCCCTTCACCTCCCACCTCTCCCCCTCTCCCCTCTCTCCCTTCACCTCCCATCTCTCCCTATCTCTCCCCCTCTCTCCCCCTTCTGCCTTCACCTCCCACCTCTCCCCCTTTCTCCTCTCTCTCCCTTCACCTCCCATCTCTCCCTATCTCTCCCCTCTCTCCCCCTTCACCTCCCTCTCTCCCTATCTCTCCCATTCACCCCATCTCTCCCCATCTCTCCCCTTCACCTCCCTATCACTCCCTATCTCTCCCTATCTCTACCTATCTCTCCCCCTCTCTACCCCTTCACCTCCCACCTCTCCCCCTCTCCCTGCACCTCCCATCTCTCCCCCTCTCTCCCCCTCTCTCCCTCTCTCCTCTTCACCTCCCTCCCCCCTCTCCCCCTCTCTCCCCTTCACCTCCCATCTCTCCCCTCTCTCCCCCCTCTCTCCTTCTCCCCCTCCCCTCTCTCCTTATCTCTCCCATTCACCCCCATCTCTCCCCATCTCTCCCTCTTCACCTCCCTATCGCTCCTATCTCTCCCTATCTCTCCCTATCTCTCCCCTCTCTGCCCTTCACCTCCCATCTCTCCTTTCTACCCCTCTCTCCCCTTCCCCTCCCTCTCTCCTTATCTCTCCCATTCACCTCCATCTCTCCCCATCTCTCCTCTTCATCTCTCCCTATCTCTCCCCATCTCTCCCCCATTCTTCACCTCCCTATCGCTCCTATCTCCCCCCTCTCTCCCCCTTTACCTCCCATCTCTCCCCTCTCTCCCCCTTCACCTCCCTCTCTCCCTATCTCTCCATTCACCCCATCTCTCCCCATCTCTCCCCCTTCACCTTCCCATCACTCCCTATCTCTCCCTATCTCTCCCTATCTCTCCCCCTCACCTTCACCTCCACCTCTCCCCCTCTCTCCCCCTTCACCTCCCATATCTCTCCCCTCTCTCCCCCTTCTCCCTCTCCCTCTCTCCCCTCTCTCCCCTCTCTCTCCATTCACCTCCATCTCTCCCCCTCTCTCCCCTTCACCTCCCCTATCGCTCCCTATCTCTCCCCCTCTCTCCCCCTTCACCTCCCGACTCTCCCCCTCTCCCCATCTCTCCCCCTTCACCTCCCTCTCACCCTATCTCTCCCCCTTCACCTCCCATCTCTCCCCCTTGACCTCCCTCTCGCCCTATCTCTCCCCCTCTCTCCCCTTCACCTCCCACTCTCCCCCTCCCTCTCCCCTTCACCTCCCTCTCGCCCTATCTCTCCCCTTCACCTCCCATCGCTCCCATCTCTCCCCCTCTCTCCCCTTCACCTCCCATCTCTCTCCCCTCTCTCTTCCCCTTCACCTCCCTCTCAAGCCCTATCTCTCCCTCTCTCACCCTTCACTCTCCCATCTCTCCCCCTACCTCCCTTCACCCCCATCTCTCCCCATCTCTCCCTTCTCCCCCATCTCTCCCCTTCTCTCCATCTCTCCCCCTCTCTCCCCTTCACCTCCATCTCCCTATCTCTCCCCCTTCACCTCCCGACTCTCCCCTCTCTCCCCTCTCTCCCCTTCACTCTCTCCCTATCTCTCCCACCTCTCCCCATCTCTCCCCATCTCTCCCCCTTCACCTCCCTATCTCTCCCTATCTCTCCCTATCTCTCCCTACCTCTCCCCCTCTCCCCCTTCACCTCCCCTATCGCTCCCTATCTCTCCCCCTCTCTCCCCTTCACCTCCCGACTCTCCCCCTCCTCCCCCTCTCTCCCCTTCACCTCCCTCTCTCCTATCTCTCCCATTCACCCCTTCATCTCTCCCCATCTCTCCCCCCTTCACCTCCCTATCTCTCCCTATCTCTCCCTATCTCTCCCCCTCTCTACCCCTTCACCTCCCACCTCTCCCCCTCTCTCCCCCTCTATCCCCTTCACCTCCCATCTCTCCCTATCTCTCCCCCTCTCTCCCCTTCACCTCCCTATCGCTCTATCTCTCCCCTCTCTCCACCTTCACCTCCCATCTCTCCCCCTTTCTCCCCCTCTCTCCCCTTCACCTCCCTCTCTCCTAACTCTCCCATTCACCCCCATCTCTCCCCATCTCTCCCCTTCACCTCCCTATCACTCCCCTATCTCTCCCTATCTCTCCTATCTCTCCCCCTCTCTACCCCTTCACCTCCCCTCTCCCCTCTCTCCCCTTCACCTCCCATCTCTCCCCTATCTCTCCCCCCCTTCACCTCCCTATCACTCCCTATCTCTCCCTATCTCTCCCCTATCTCTCCGCTCTCTACCCCTTCACCTCCCCACCTCCCTCTCTCCCTCTCTCCCCTTCACCTCCCATCTCTCCCTATCTCTCCCCCTCTCTCACCTCCCCTTCACCTCCCCTCTCCCCCTTTCTCCCCTCTCTCCCCCTTCACCTCCCCATCTCTCCCTATCTCTCCCCTCTCTCCCCTTCACCTCCCTCTCTCCCTATCTCTCCCATTCACCCCCATCTCTCCCCATCTCTCCCCTTCACCTCCCTATCTCTCACTCCCTATCTCTCCCTATCTCTACCTATCTCTCCCCCTCTCTACCCCTTCACCTCCCACCTTTCCCCCTCTCTCCCCTTCACCTCCCCATCTCTCCCCCTCTCTCCCCCTCTCTCCCCTCTCTCCCCTTCATCTCCTCCCCTTCCTCCCATCTCCCCCTCTCTCCCCCTTCACCTCCCATCTCTCCCCTCTCTCCCTCCCTCTCTCCCCCTTCCCCTCCCTCTCTCCTTATCTCTCCCATTCACCTCCATCTCTCCCCATCTCTCCTCTTCACCTCCCTATCGCTCCCTATCTCTCCCCTCTCTCTCCCTATCTCTCCCCCCTCTCTGCCCCTTCACCTCCCATCTCTCCCCCTTTCTCCCCCTCTCCCCTTCCCCCTCCCTCTCTCTCTCCCCTATCTCTCCCATTCACCTCCATCTCCCCATCTCTCTCCTCTTCACCTCCCTATCTATCCCCATCTCTCCCCCTCTCTCCCCTTCACCTCCCTATCCCGCTCCTATCTCTCCCCCTCTCTCTCCCCTTCACCTCGACTCTCCCCCTCTCTCCCCTCTCTCCCCCTTCCCTCCCTCTCTCCCTATCTCTCCCATTCACCTCCATCTCTCCCCATCTCTCCCCTTCACCTTCCCATCGCTCCCTATCTCTCCTATCTCTCCCTATCTCTCCCCTCTCTCCCCTTCACCTCCCCCTCTCCCCCTCTCCTCCCCCTTCACCTCCCATATCTCCCCCTCTCTCCCCCTCTCTCCCCCTCTCTCCCCTTCACCTCCCCTATCTCTCCCCCTCCTCTCCCTTCCCCCACCTCCCAACTCTCCCCCTCTCTCCCCCTTCACCTCCCTATCACTCCCTATCTCTCCCCCTATCTCTCCCCCTTCACCTCCCGACTCTCCCCCTCTCCCCATCTCTCCCCCTTCACCTCCCCTCTCCCCTATCTTCCCCCTTCACCTCCCATCTCTCCCCCTTGACCTCCCCTCTCGCCCTCTCTCTCCCCCATCTCTCCCCTTCACCTCCCATCTCTCCCCCTCTCTCCCCCTTCACCTCCCATCTCTCCCCCTCTCCCCCTTCACCTCCCTCTCGCCCCATCTCTCCCCCTTCACCTCCCATCTCTCCCCCTCTCTCCCCCTTCACCTCCCATCTCTCCCCTCTCTACCCTTCACCTCCCTCTCGCCTATCTCTCCCCCTCTCCCCCTTCACCTCCCGCCCCCATCTCTCCCCCTCTCTCCTTCACCCCCATCTCTCCCCCCCCATCTCTCCCCTTCACCCCATCTCTCCCCATCTCTCCCTTCACCCCCATCTCTCCCCTTCACCTCCCATCTCTCCCCCTCTCTCCCCCTTCAACTCCCTATCGCTCCCTATCTCTCCCCCTCTCTCCCCCTTCACCTCCCCGACTCTCCTCCTCTCCCCTCTCTCCCCCTTCACCTCCCTCTCTCCCTATCTCTCCCATTCACCCCCATCTCTCCCCATCTCTCCCCCTTCACCTCCTTATCCTCCCTATCTCTCCCTATCTCTCCCTATCTCCCCCTCTACCCCTTCACCTCCCACCTCTCCCCCTCTCTCCCCTCTCTCCCCTTCACCTCCTCCCATCTCTCCCTATCTCTCCCCTCTCTACCCCTTCACCTCCCACCTCTCCCCTCTCTCCCCCTCTCTCCCCCTTCACCTCCCATCTCTCCCTATCTCTCCCCCTCTCTACCCCTTCACCTCCCACCTCTCCCCCTCTCTCCCTCTCTCCCCTTCACCTCCCATCTCTCCCCCTCTTTACCCCTTCACCTCCCATCTCTCCCCCTCTCTCCCCCCTCTCCCCTCTCTCCCCTTCACCTCCCATCCCCCCTCTCCCCCTCTCTCCCTTCACCGTCCATCTCTCCCCTCTCTCCTCCTCTCTCCCCCCTCTCCCTCCCTCTCTCCTTATCTCTCCCATTCACCTCCATCTCTCCCCATCTCTCCCTCTTCACCTCCCTATCGCTCCCTATCTCTCCTATCTCTCCCTATCTCTCCCCCTCTCTACCCTTCACCTCCCACCTCTCCCCCTCTCTCCCTCTCTCCCCTTCACCTCCCTATTGCTCCCTATCTCTCTCCCCTCTCTACCCCTTCACCTCCCACCTCTCCCCCTCTCTCCCCTTCACCTCCCTCCCTCGCCCTATCTCTCCCCTTCACCTCCCATCTCTCCCCCTCTCTCCCCCTTGACCTCCCTCTCGCCCCTATCTCTCCCCCTCTCTCCCCCTTCACCTCCCATCTCTCCCCCTCTCTCCCCCTTCACCTCCCTATCTCTCCCTATCTCTCTATCTCTCCCCCTTCACCTCCCATCTCTCCCCTCTCTCCCCTTCACCTCCCATCTCTCCCCCTCTCTTCCCCTTCACCTCCCTCTCTCGCCCTATCTCTCCCCCCTCTCTCCCCCTTCACCTCCCATCTCCCCCTCTCTCCCTTCACCCCCATCTCTCCCCATCTCTCCCCTCTCACCCCCCATCTCTCCCCTTCACCTCCCATCTCTCCCCGTCTCTCCCCTTCACCTCCTATCTCTCCCCATCGCTCCCCCCTCTCTTCTCCCCCCTCTCTCCCTCTCTCACCTCCCGACTCTCCCCCTCTCTCCCCTCTCTCCTTCTTCACCTCCCTCTCTCCCTATCTCTCCCATTCACCCCCATCTCTCCCCATCTCTCCCCCTTCACCTCCCTATCACTCCTATCTATCCCTATCTCTCCCTATCTCTCCCCTCTCTCCCCCTTCACCTCCCACCTTTCTCCCTCCCCTCTCTCCCCTTCACCTCCCATCTCTCCCCCCTCTCTCCCCCTTCCCTCCCATCTCCCCTCTCTCCCCCTTCACCTCCCGCTCTCCCCTTCTCCCTCCCCCTCTCTCCCCTTCACCTCCCATCTCTCCCCTCTCTCCCCCTTCCCATCTCTCCCCTCTCTCCCCCTTCACCTATCTCTCCCATTCTCTCCATCTCTCCCTTCACCTCCCATCTCTCCCTCTTCCCCTTCACCTATCTCTCCCCCCTCTCTCCCTCATCTCTCCCTATCTCTCCCTCTCTCTACCCCTTCTTCACCTCCCTATCACTCCCCTATCTCTATATCTCCCTATCCCCTCTCCCCTCTCTCCCCCTTCACCTCCCTATCGCTCCCTATCTCTCCCCCTCTCTCCCCCTTCACCTCCCGACTCTCCCCTCTCTCCCCTCTCTCCCCCTTCACCTCCCTCTCTCCCTATCTCTCCCATTCACCCCCATCTCTCCCCATCTCTCCCCCTTCACCTCCCCTATCACTCCCTATCTCTCCCTATCTCTCCCTATCTCTCCCCCTCTCTACCCCTTCACCTCCCACCTCTCCCCCTCTCTCCCTCTCCCCTTCACCTCCCATCTCTCCCTATCTCTCCCCTCTCTACCCCTTCACCTCCCACCTCTCCCCTCTCTCCCCTCTCCCCTTCACCTCCCATCTCTCCCTATCTCTCCCCTCTCTACCCCTTCACCTCCACCTCTCCCCCTCTCTCCCTCTCTCCCCTTCACCTCCCATCTCTCCCCTCTCTTTACCCCTTCACCTCCCATCTCTCCCTCTCTCCCCTCTCTCCCCTCTCCCCTTCACCTCCCGCCTCCCCTCTCTCCCCTTCACCTCCATCTCTCCCCCTCTCTCCCCCTCTCTCCCCCTTCCCTCCCTCTCTCCTTATCTCTCCCATTCACCTCCATCTCTCCCCATCTCTCCCTCTTCACCTCCCCTATCGCTCCTATCTCTCCTATCTCTCTATCTCTCCCCTCTCTACCCCTTCACCTCCCACCTCTCCCCCTCTCTCCCTCTCTCCCCTTCACCTCCCTATCGCTCCCCTTCTCTCCCCCTCTCTACCCCTTCACCTCCCACCTCTCCCCCTCTCTCCCCCTTCACCTCCCTCTCCCCTATCTCTCCCCCTTCACCTCCCATCTCTCCCCCTCTCTCCCCCTTGACCTCCCTCTCGCCCTATCTCTCCCCTCTCTCCCCCTTCACCTCCCATCTCTCCCCCTCTCTCCCCTTCACCCCCATCTCTCCCATCTCTCCCCCTTCACCCCCATCTCTCCCCTTCACCTCCCATCTCTCCCCCTCTCTCCCCTTCACCTCCCTATCGCTCCTATCTCTCCCCTCTCTCCCCCTTCACCTCCCGACTCTCCCCTCTCCCCTCCCTCTCTCTCTCCCCTTCACCTCCCTCTCTCTATCTCTCCCCATTCCCCCTTCACCTCCCCATCTCTCCCCATCTCTCCCCCTTCACCTCACGACTCTCCTCCCCTCTCTCCCTATCTATCCCTATCTCTCCCTATCTCTCTCCCCTCTCTCCCCCCTTCACCTCCCCACCTATTTCCCCCTCTCTCCCCCCTTCACCTCCCATCTCTCCCCCTCTCTCCCCTCTCTCCCCTCTCTCCCTTCACCTCCCGCCCCCCCTCTCCCCCTCTCTCCCCTTCACCTCCATCTCTCCCCCTCTCTCCCCCTTCCCCTCCCTCTCTCCTTATCTCTCCCATTCACCTCCATCTCTCCCCATTTCTCCCTCTTCACCTCCCTATCGCTCCTATCTCTCCCTATCTCTCCCCCTCTCTGCCCCTTCACCTCCTACTCACTCCCTATCTCTCCCTATCTCTCCCTATCTCTCCCCTCTCTCCCCTTCACCTCCCTATCACTCCCTATCTCTCCCCTCTCTCCCCCTTCACCTCCCGACTCTCCCCCTCCTCCCTCTCTCCCGTTCACCTCCCTCTCTCCCTATCTCTCCCATTCACCCCCATCTCTCCCCATCTCTCCCCTTCACCTCCCTATCACTCCCTATCTCTCCCTATCTCTCCTATCTCTCCCCCTCTCTACCCCTTCACCTCCCACCTCTCTCCCCTCTCCCCTTCACCTCCATCTCTCCCTATCTCTCCCCCTCTACCCCTTCACCTCCACCTCTCCCCCTCTCTCCCTCTCTCCCCTTCACCTCCATCTCTCCCTATCTCTCCCCTCTCTGCCCCTTCACCTCCCACCTCTCCCCCTCTCTCCCTCTCTCCCCTTCACCTCCCATCTCTCCCCCTCTTTGCCTTCACCTCCCATCTCTCCCCCTCTCTCCCCCTCTCTCCCTCTCTCCCCTTCACCTCCCGCCCCCTCTCTCCCCCTTCACCTCCCATCTCTCCCCCTCTCTCCCCCTCTCTCCCCCTTCCCCTCCCTCTCTCCTTATCTCTCCATTCACCTCCATCTCTCCCCATCTCTCCCTCTTCACCTCCCTATCGCTCCCTATCTCTCCCTATCTCTCCCTATCTCTCCCCCTCTCTGCCCCTTCACCTCACCTCTCCCCCTCTCTCCCCTCTCTCCCCTTCACCTCCCTATCGCTCCCTATCTCTCCCCCTCTCTCTACCCCTTCACCTCCCACCTCTCCCCTCTCTCCCCTTCACCTCCCTCTCGCCCTATCTCTCCCCCTTCACCTCCCATCTCTCCCCCTCTCTCCCCCTTGACCTCCCTCTCGCCCTATCTCTCCCCCCTCTCTCCCCCTTCACCTCCCCATCTCTCCCCTCTCTCCCCCTTCCTCCCTCCTCGCCTATCTCTCCCCCTTCTGCCTCCATCTCTCCCCATCTCTCCCCCCTTCACCTCCCATCTCTCCCCTCTCTTCCCCTTCACCTCCCTCTGCCCTATCTCTCCCCCTCTCTCCCCCTTCACCTCCCATCTCTCCCCCTCTCTCCCCTTCACCCCCATCTCTCCCCATCTCTCCCCTTCACCCCCATCTCTCCTTCACCCCCATCTCTCCCCATCTCTCCCTTCACCCCCCATCTCTCCCCTTCACCTCCCATCTCTCCCCGTCTCTCCCCCTTCACCTCCCTATCGCTCCCTATCTCTCCCCCTCTCTCCCCGTCACCTCCCGACTCTCCCCCTCTCTCCCCTCTCTCCCCCTTCACCTCCCCTCTCCCTATCTCTCCCATTCACCCCCATCTCTCCCCATCTCTCCCCCTTCACCTCCCTATCACTCCCTATCTCTCCCTATCTCTCCCTATCTCTCCCTATCTCTCCCCCTCTCTACCCTTCACCTCCCACCTTTCCCCCTCTCTCCCCCTTCACCTCCCCATCTCTCCCCTTCTCTCCCCCTCTCTCCTCTCTCCCCTTCACCTCCGCCCCCCCTCTCCCCCTCTCTCCCCTTCACCTCATCTCTCCCCCTCTCTCCCCTCTCTCCCTTCCCCTCCTCTCTCCTTATCTCTCCCATTCACCTCCATCTCTCCCCATTTCTCCTCTTCACCCTCCCTATAAGCTCCCTATCTCTCCTATCTCTCCCCCTCTCTGCCCTTCACCCACCTCTCCCCCTCTCTCCCCTCTCTCCCCTTCTCCATCTCTCCCCCTCTCTCCCCCTCTCCCCTCTCTCCCCTTCACCTCCCCGCCCCCCTCTCCCCCTCTCTCCCCTTCACCTCCCATCTCTCCCCCTCTCCCCCTTCCTCCCTCTCTCCCTTATCTCTCCCATTCACCTCCATCTCTCCCCATTTCTCCCTCTTCACCTCCCTATCGCTCCCTATCTCTCCCTATCTCTCCCCTCTCTACCCCTTCACCTCCCACCTCCCCCTCTCTCCCCTTTACCTCCCATTTCTCCCCTCTCTCCCCCTCTCTCCCCTTCACCTCCCTCTCTCCCCATCTCTCCCTATCTCTCCCTTCATCTCCCTCTCTCCCTTCACATCCCTGTCTCTCCCCTTCACCTCCCGTCTCTCCCCCTTCCCTCCCCATCTCCCCCTTCACCTCCCCGTCTCTCCCCTTTCACCTCCCCGTCTCTCCCCTTCACCTCCCGTCTCTCCCCCTTCACCTCCCCCGTCTCTCCCCCTTCTTCATCCCCATCTCTCCCCCTTCACCTCCCTCTCTCCCCCTCTCTCCCCTCTCTCCCCTTCACCTCCCTATCGCTCCTATCTCTCCCCCTCTCCCCTTCACCTCCACCTCTCCCCCTCTCTCCCCCTTCACCTCCCATTTCTCCCCCTCTCTCCCCTCTCTCCCTTCACCTCCCTCTCCCCCATCTCTCTATCTCTCCCCTTCACCTCCCTCTCTCCCCATCTCTCCTATCTCTCCCCTTCACCTCCCTCTCTCCCTTCACATCCCTGTCTCTCCCCCTTCACCTCCCCGTCTCTCCCCCTTCACCTCCCCGTCTCCCCCCTTCACCTCCCCGTCTCCCCCTTCACATCCCGTCTCTCCCCCTTCACCTCCCCGTCTCTCCCCCTTCACCTCCCGTCTCTCCGCCACATCCCCGTCTCTCCCCCTTCACCTCCCCGTCTCCCCCCTTCACATCCCTGTCTCTCCCCCTTCACCTCCCCGTCTCCCCCTTCACATCCCCGTCTCTCCCCCTTCACCTCCCCGTCTATCCCCCTTCACATCCTCGTCTCTCCCCTTCACATCCCCGTCTCTCCCCCTTCACCTCCCCCGTCTATCCCCCTTCACATCCCTCTCTCCCCCTTCACATCCCGTCTCTCCCCCTCATCCCGTCTCTCTCCCTTCACATCCCCGTCTCTCCCCCTTCACATCCCCATCTCTCCCCCTTCACATCTCCGTCTCTCTCCCTTCACATCCCCGTCTCTCCCCCTTCACCTCCTGTCTCTCCCCCTCACCTCCCCGTCTCTCCCCGTTCATCTCCCGTCTCTCTCCCCCTTTCACCTCCCATCTCTTCCCTTCACATCCCCGTCTCTCCCCCTTCACCTCCCATCTCTCCCCTCTCTCCCCTTGACCTCCCTCTCGCCCTATCTCTCCCCCCTCTCCCCTTTTAACTCTTTCTCTTTCTATGTCTCATGTTGTCTCTCTTTTAACTCTTTCTCTTTCTATGTCTCATGTTGTCTCTCTTAACTCTTTCTCTTTCTATGTCTCATGTTGTCTCCCTTTTAACTCTTTCTCTTTCTGTCTCATGTTGTCTCTCTTTTAACTCTTTCTCTTTCTATGTCTCATGTTGTCTCTCTTTTAACTCTTTCTCTTTCTATGTCTCATGTTGTCTCTCTTTTAACTCTTTATCTTTCTATGTCTCATGTTGTCTCTCTTAACTCTTTATCTTTCTATGTCTCATGTTGTCTCTCTTTTAACTCTTTCTCTTTCTATGTCTCATGTTGCCTCTTTTAACTCTTTCTCTTTCTATGTCTCATGTTGTCTCTCTTTTAACTCTTTCTCTTTCTATGTCTCATGTTGTCTCTCTTTTAACTCTTTATCTTTCTATGTCTCATGTTGTCTCCTTTTAACTCTTTATCTTTCTATTCTCATGTTGTCTCCCTTTTAACTCTTTCTCTTTCTATGTCTCATGTTGTCTCTCTTTTAACTCTTTCTCTTTCTATGTCTCATGTTGTCTCTCTTTTAACTCTATCTTTCTATGTCTCATGTTGTCTCCCTTTTAACTCTTTATCTTTCTATGTCTCATGTTGTCTCCCTTTTAACTCTTTATCTTTCTATGTCTCATGTTGTCTCTCTTTTAACTCTTTATCTTTCTATGTCTCATGTTGTCTCTCTTTTAACTCTTTCTCTTTCTATGTCTCATGTTGTCTCTCTTTTAACTCTTTCTCTTTCTATGTCTTATGTTGTCTCTTTTAACTCTTTCTATGTCTCATGTTGTCTCTCTTTTAACTCTTTCTCTTTCTATGTCTCATGTTGTCTCTCTTGTAACTCTTTCTATGTCTCATGCTGTCTGTCTTTTAACTCTTTCTCTTTCTATGTCTCATGTTGTCTCTCTTTTAACTCTTTCTCTTTCTATGTCTCATGTTGTCTCTCTTTTAACTCTTTATCTTTCTATGTCTCATGTTGTCTCCCTTTTAACTCTTTATCTTTCTATGTCTCATGTTGTCTCCCTTTTAACTCTTTCTCTTTCTATGTCTCATGTTGTCTCTCTTTTAACTCTTTCTCTTTCTATGTCTCATGTTGTCTCTCTTTTAACTCTATCTTTCTATGTCTCATGTTGTCTCCCTTTTAACTCTTTATCTTTCTATGTCTCATGTTGTCTCCCTTTTAACTCTTTATCTTTCTATGTCTCATGTTGTCCCCCTTCTAACTCTTTCTCTTTCTATGTCTCATGTTGTCTCCCTTTTATCTCTTTCTCTTTCTATTTCCCTTTCATGTCTTTCAGTCATATTTCTTTGTCTTTCTATCCTCCCTTCTCTTTCTCTCTCTTTCTCTCCCCCTCTGGGGTGTTTTCTAGTGGTTAGGATGGTATCTTGTGGGCTCATGCTGTCCCTCTCTCTAATGACCATTTAATAAGAGTGAGAGAGAGACAGGGAGGGAGGGGAGATGATGGAAGGAAGAGGACAAGACAAACTCTCTAGCTCTGTGCGTGCGTGCGTGTGCTTGGGTGTGTGTGTTTGACCGACCCTGTGCCTGAGCTCTCTCCCCCTCTCAGGGGAAACAGGAAATTAATGGCACTTTTGTAGCCTTGAATAAGCGTGGGGGCCAGTGATGTGGTCTGTCCACTGGGTCCTGGGGGAGAGGCAGTGGGAGACTGCACAGCTTCTGTCGATTTGATCATGAGCAATTAATTCATCTCAATGGTCTCACTCTGATCTGGCTCTCTCTATCCCTCTATCTATCCTCCTCTTTATCCCTCTATCTATCCTCCTCTCTATCCTCCTCTCTATCCCTCTATCTATCCTCCTCTATATCCTCCTCTTTATCCTCTATCTATCCTCCTCTCTATCCTCCTCTCTATCCTCCTCTTTATCCTCTATCTATCCTCCTCTCTATCCTCCTCTCTATCCCTCTATCTATCCTCCTCTCTATCCTCCTCTTTATCCTCTATCTATCCTCCTCTCTATCCTCCTCTCTATCCCTCTATCTATCCTCCTCTCTATCCTCCTCTTTATCCTCTATCTATCCTCCTCTCTATCCTCCTCTCTATCCCTCTATCTATCCTCCTCTCTATCCTCCTCTTTATCCTCTATCTATCCTCCTCTCTATCCTCCTCTCTATCCCTCTATCTATCCTCCTCTCTATCCTCCTCTTCATCCTCTATCTATCCTCCTCTCTATCCTCCTCTCTATCCCTCTATCTATCCTCCTCTCTATCCTCCTCTCTATCCCTCTATCTATCCCCCTCTCTATCCTCCTCTTTATCCTCTATCTATCCTCCTCTCTATCCTCCTCTCTATCCCTCTATCTATCCTCCTCTCTATCCTCCTCTTTATCGTCTATCTATCCTCCTCTCTATCCTCCTCTTTATCCTCTATCTATCCTCCTATCTATGCTCCTCTCTATCCCTCCTATCTATCCTCCTCTCTATCCCTCTATCTATCCTCCTCTCTATCCCTCTATCTATCCTCCTCTCTATCCCTCTATCTATCCTCTTCTCTATACTCCTCTCTATCCTCTATCTATCCTCCTATCTATCCTCCTCTCTATCCCTCCTCTCTATCCTCCTCTCTATCCCTCTATCTATCCTCCTCTCTATCCCTCTCTCTATCCTCCTCTCTATCCTCCTCTCTATCCCTCTATCTATCCTCCTCTCTATCCTCCTCTCTATCCCTCTATCTATCCTCCTATCTATCCTCCTCTCTATCCCTCTATCTATCCTCCTCTCTATCCCTCTATCTATCCTCCTCTCTATCCTCCTCTCTATCCTCTATCTATCCTCCTCTCTATCCTCCTCTCTATCACTCTATCTATCCTCCTCTCTATCCCTCTATCTATCCTCCTCTCTATCCCTCTATCTATCCTCCTCTCTATCCCTCTATCTATCCTCCTCTCTATCCTCTATCTATCCTCCTCTCTATCCCTCTATCTATCCTCCTCTCTATCCTCCTCTCTATCCCTCTATCTATCCTCCCTCTCTATCCTCCTCTCTATCCCTCTATCTATCATCCTCTCTATCCTCCTCTCTATCATCTATCTATCCTCCTCTCTATCCTCCTCTCTATCCCTCTATCTATCCTCTATATCTCTCTCTATCATTCTCTATCTCCTCTCTATCTCTCTATCCTCCTCTCTATCTCATTCTCTCTATCCTCTCTATCATCTCTCTATCCTCTCTATCCTCTCTCTATCCTCTATCTATCCCTCTATCTATCCTCCTCTCTATCCCTCTATCTATCCTCCTCTCTATCCCTCTATCTATCCTCCTCTCTATCCCTCTATCTATCCTCCTCTCTATCCCTCTATCTATCTCCTCATCTATCCTCTATCTATCTCCTCCTCTATCCCTCTATCTATCCTCCCTCTCTATCCCTCTATCTATCCTCCCTCTCTATCCCTCTATCTATCCTCCTCTCTATCATCTCTATCTATCTCTCCTCTCTATCCTCCTCTTTATCCTCTATCTATCCTCCTATCTATCCTCCTCTCTATCCCTCTATCTATCCTCTCTATCCCTCTATCTATCCTCTCTCTATCCTCCTCTCTATCCTCTAAATATCCTCCATCTATCCTCCTCTCTATCCCTCTATCTATCCTCCTCTCTATCCCTCTCTCTATCCTCCTCTCTATCCTCTCTATCTATCCTCCTCTCTATCCTCCTCTCTATCCCTCTCTCTATCCTCCTCTCTATCTTTATCCTCTATCTATCCTCCTCTCTATCCTCTCTATCTATCCTCCTCTCTATCCTCCTCTCTATCCTCTATCTATCCTCCTCTCTATTCTCTCTATCCCTCTATCTCCTCCTCTCTATCCTCCTCTTTATCCTCTATCTATCCTCCTCTCTATCCTCCTCTCTATCCCTCAATCTATCCTCCCTCTATATCCTCCTCTCATTCTCTATCTATCCTCTCTCTATCATTCTCCTATCCCTCTATCTATCATTCTCTCTATCCCTCTCTATCCTCTATCTATCCTCTATCTCTCTATCCTCTATGTATCATTCTCTATATCCCTCTCTCTATCATTCTCTATATCCCTCTCTATCATTCTCTATATCTCTCTCTCTATCATTCTCTATATCTCTCTCTCTATCATTCTCTATATCCCTCTCTATCATTCTCTATATCCCTCTCTCTATCATTCTCTATATCTCTCTCTATCATTCTCTATCTATCCTCTCTCTATCATTCTCTATATCCCTCTCTATCCTCCTCTATCTCTCCTCTCATCTCTATCTATCTCTCTCTCTATCATTCTCTATCCTCTCTCTATCATCCTCTCTATATCCTCTCTATCATTCTCTATCTCTCTCTATCTCTCTATATCCTCTCTATATTCTCTATATCCTCTCTCTATCCTCTCTCTATCCCTCTCTCTATCATTCTCTATATCCCTCTCTCTATCATTCTCTCTATCCCTCTCTATCCCTCTATCTATCCTCCTCTCTATCCCTCTATCTATCCTCCTCTCTATCCCTCTATCTATCCTCCTCTCTATCCCTCTATCTATCCTCCTCTCTATCCCTCTATCTATCCTCCTCTCTATCCCTCTATCTATCCTCCTCTCTATCCCTCTATCTATCCTCCTCTCTATCCCTCTATCTATCCTCCCTCTCTATCCTCTATCTATCCTCTCTCTATTTCTCTATCTATTCTCTATATCCCTCTCTATCATTCTCTTTATCCCTCTATCTATCATTCCTATCTATCCTCCTCTCTATCCCTCTATCTATCCTCCGTTCTCTATCCCTCTATATCTATCCTCCTCTCTATCCTCCTCTTTATCCCTCTATCTATTCCTATATCCATCTATCATTCTCTATATCTCTCTCTATCATATCCTCCTCTCTATCATTCCTATATCTATCTCTATCATTCTCTATATCCCTCTATCTATCCTCCTCTCTATCCCTCTATCTATCCTCCTCTCTATCTCCTCTCTATCCCTCTATCTATCCTCCTCTCTATCCCTCTATCTATCCTCCTCTCTATCCTATCTATCCTATCTATCCTCCTCTCTATCCTCCTCTCTATCCCTCTATCTACCCTCCTCTCTATCCTCCTCTCTATCCCTCTATCTATCCTCCTCTCTATCCTCCTCTCTATCCCTCTATCTATCCTCCTCTCTATCCTCCTCTTTATCCTCTATCTATCCTCCTCTCTATCCTCCTCTCTATCCTCTCTATCCTCTATCCTCCTCTCTATCCCTCTATCTATCCTCCTCTCTATCCCTCTATCTATCCTCCTCTCTATCCTCCTCTCTATCCCTCTATCTATCCTCCTCTCTATCCTCCTCTCTATCCTCCTCTCTATCCCTCTATCTATCCTCCTCTCTATCCCTCTATCTATCCTCCTCTCTATCCTCCTCTTTATCCTCTATCTATCCTCCTATCTATCCTCCTCTCTATCATTCTCTATATCCCTCTCTCTATCATTCTCTATATCCCTCTCTATCATTCTCTATCCTCCTCTCTATCATTCTCTATATCTCTCTCTCTATCATTCTCTATATCCCTCTCTCTATCATTCTCTATATCCCTCTCTCTATCATTCTCTATATCCCTCTCTCTATCATTCTCTCTATCTCTCTCTATCATCCTCTATATCTCTCTCTCTATCATTCTCTATATCCCTCTCTCCATCATTCTCTATATCCCTCTATCATTCTCTATATCTCTCTCTATCATTCTCTATATCTCTCTCTATCATTCTCTATATCTCTCTCTATCATTCTCTATATCCCTCTCTCTATCATTCTCTATATCCCTCTCTCTATCATTCTCTCTATCCCTCTCTATCCCTCTATCTATCCTCCTCTCTATCCCTCTATCTATCCTCCTCTCTATCCCTCTATCTATCCTCCTCTCTATCCCTCTATCTATCCTTCTCTCTATCCCTCTATTTATCTCTCTCTATCCCTCTATCTATCTATATCCTCTCTATCCCTCTATCTATCCTCCTCTCTATCCCTCTATCTTCTCTATATCCCTCTCTATCCCTCTCTATCCTCCTCTCTATCCCTCTATCTATCCTCCTCTCTATCCCTCTATCTATACTCCTCTCTATCCTCTATCTATCCTCCTCTCTATCCCTCTATCTATCCTCCTCTCTATCCTCTCTCTATCCCTCTATCTATCCTCCTCTCTATCCCTCTATCTATCCTCCTCTCTATCCCTCTATCTATCCTCCTCCTATCCCTCTATCTATCCTCCTCTCTATCCCTCTATCTATCCTCCTCTCTATCCCTCTATCTATCCTCCTCTCTATCCCTCTATCTATCCTCCTCTCTATCCTCCTCTCTATCCCTCTATCTATCCTCCTCTCTATGCTCCTCTCTATCCCTCTATCTATCCTCCTCTATCCCTCTATCTATCCTCCTCTATCCTCTCTCTATCCTCCTATCTATCCCTCTATCTATCCTCCTCTCTATCCCTCTATCTATCCTCCTCTCTATCCTCCTCTCTATCCCTCTATCTATCCTCCTCTCTATCTCCTCTATCTATCCTCCCCTCTCTATCCTCCTCTCTATCCCTCTGTCTATCCTCTCTATCCCCTATTATCCCTCCTCTCTATCCTCCTCTCTATCCTCCTATCTCTATCTATCCTCTCTCTATCCTCCTCTCTATCCCTCTATCTATCCTCCTCTCTATCCCTCTATCTATCCTCTCTCTATCCCTCTCTTTATCCTCTATCTATCCCTTTCTCTATCCTCTTCTTTTATCCTATCTATCCTCTATCTATCCTCCTCTCTATCCCTCTCTCTATCCTCCTCTCTATCCTCCTCTCTATCCCTCTATCTATCCTCCTCTCTATCCTCTCTCTATCCTCTATCTATCCTCCTCTCTATCCCTCTATCTATCCTCCTCTCTATCCTCTATCTAGCCTCTATCTATCCTCTATCTATCCTCCTCTCTATCCCTCTATCTATCCTCCTCTCTATCCCTCTATCTATCCTCCTCTCTATCCTCTATCTATCCTCTATCTATCCCTCTATCCTCCTCCTCTCTATCCCACTCTATCTATCCTCCTCTCTATCCCTCTATCTATCCTCCTCCCTATCCCTCTATCTATCCTCCTCTCTATCCCTCTATCTATCCTCCTCTCTATCCCTCTATCTATCCTCCTCTTTATCTCTTTATCTATCCTTCTCTATATCCCTCTATCATTCTCTCTATCCCTCTATCTATCCTCTCTCTATCCCTCTCTCTATCCCTCTATCTATCTCCTCTATATCATCCTCTCTATCCCTCTCTATCTATCCTCCTCTCTATCCTCTATCTATCCTCCTCTCTATCATTCTCTATCCCTCTATCTATCCTCCTCTCTATCCCTCTATCTTCCTCCTCTCTATCATTCTCTCTATCTCTATCTATCATTCTCTATCCCTCTATCTATCCTCCTCTCTATCCCTCTATCTATCCTTCTCTCTATTCTCCTCTCTATCCTCCTATCTATCCCTCTATCTATCCTCCTCTCCATCCCTCTATCTATCCTCCTCTCTATCCTCCTCTCTATCCCTCTATCTATCCTCCTCTCTATCCCTCTATCTATCCTCCTCTCTATCATCCTCTCTATCCCTCTATCTATCCTCCTCTCTATCCCTCTATCTATCCTCCTCTCTATCCTCCTCTCTATCCCTCTATCTATCCTCCTCTCTATCCCTCTATCTATCCTCCTCTCTATCCCTCTATCTATCCTTCTCTCTATTCTCCTCTCTATCCTCCTCTCTATCCCTCTATCTATCCTCCTCTCTATCCTCCTCTTTATCCTCTATCTATCCTCCTCTCTATCCTCCTCTTTATCCTCCTCTCTATCCTCTCTCTATCCTCCTCTCTATCCCTCTATCTATCCTCCTCTCTATCCTCTCTCTATCCCTTATCTATCCTCCTCTCTATCCTCCTATCTATCCTCCTCTCTATCCCTCTATCTATCCTCCTCTCTATCCCTCTATCTATCCTCCTCTCTATCCTCCTCTCTATCCTCCTCTCTATCCCTCTATCTATCCTCCTCTCTATCCCTCTATCTATCCTCCTCTCTATCCTCCTCTCTATCCTCCTCTCTATCCCTCTATCTATCCTCCTCTCTATCCCTCTATCTATCCTCCTCTCTATCCCCCTATCTATCCTCCCCTCTATCCCTCTTTCTATCCTCCTATCTATCCTCCTCTCTATCCCTCTATCTATACTCCTCTCTATCCCTCTATCTATCCTCCTCTCTATCCTCCTCTCTATCCTCCTCTCTATCCCTCTATCTATCCTCCTCTCTATCCTCCTCTCTATCCCTCTATCTATCCTCCTCTCTATCCCTCTATCTATCCTCCTCTCTATCCCTTTATCTATCCTCCTCTCTATCCCTCTATCTATACTCCTCTCTATCCCTCTTTCTATCCTCCTATCTATCCTCCTCTCTATCCCTCTATCTATCCTCCTCTCTATCCCTCTATCTATCCTCCTCTCTATCCTCCTCTCTATCCCTCTATCTATCCTCCTCTCCATCCTCCTCTCTATCCCTCTATCTATCCTCCTCTCTATCCTCTCTATCCTCCTCTCTATCCCTCTATCTATCTCTCCTCTTTATCCTCCTCCCTATCCCTCTATCTATCCTCCTCTCTATCCCTCTATCTATCCCCTCTCTATCCCTCTATCTATCCTCCTCTCTATCCCTCTATCTATCTCTCCTCTATCTATCCTCCTCTCTATCCCTCTATCCCTCCCTATCTATCCTCCTCTCTATCCCTCTATCTATCCTCCTCTCTATCCCTCTATCTATCTCCTTCTATCCCTCTATCTACTCTCTCTATCCCTCTCTATCCTCTCTCTATCCTCCTCTCTATCCCTCTATCTATCCTCCTCTCTATCCCCTCTCTATCCCTCTATCTATCTCCTCTCTATCCTCTCTCTATCCCTCTATCTATCCTCCTCTCCATCCCTCCTCTCCTCTCTATCCCTCTATCCCTCTCTCTATTCTCCTCTCTATCCTCCTCTCTATCCTCTATCTATCCTCCTCTCTATCCTCCTCTCTATCCTCTATCTATCTCCTCTCTATCCCTCTATCTATCCTCCTCTCTATCCCTCTATCTATCCTCCTCTCTATCCTCCTCTCTCTATCCTCTCCTCTATCTATCCTCCTCTCTATCCTCCTCTCTATCCCTCTATCTATCCTCCTCTCTATCCCTCTATCTATCCTCCTCTCTATCCCCCTATCTATCCTCCCCTCTATCCCTCTATCTATCCTCCTCCCTATCCCTCTATCTATCCTCTATCTATCCTCCTCTCTATCCCTCTATCTATCCTCCTCTCTATCCTCCTCTCTATCCCTCTATCTATCCTCCTCTCTATCCTCCTCTCTATCCCTCTATCTATCCTCCTCTCTATCCCCCTATCTATCCTCCCCTCTATTCCTCTATCTATCCTCCTCCCTATCCCTCTATCTATCCTCCTCTCTATCCCTCTATCTATCCTCCTCTCTATACCTCTATCTATCCTCCTCTCTATACCTCTATCTATCCTCCTCTCTATCCCTCTATCTATCCTCCTCTCTATCCCTCTATCTATCCTCCTCTCTATCCCTCTCTCTATCCTCCTCTCTATCCCTCTTTCTATCCTCCTATCTATCCTCCTCTCTATCCCTCTATCTATACTCCTCTCTATCCCTCTTTCTATCCTCCTATCTATCCTCCTCTCTATCCCTCTATCTATCCTCCTCTCTATTCCTCTATCTATCCTCCTCTCTATCCCTCTATCTATCCTCCTCTCTATCTTCCTCTCTATCCCTCTATCTATCCTCCTCTCTATCCCTCTATCTATCCTCCTCTCTATCCCCCTATCTATCCTCCCCTCTATCCCTCTATCTATCCTCCTCCCTATCCCTCTATCTATCCCTCTATCTATCCTCCTCTCTATCCCTCTATCTATCCTCCTCTCTATCCTCCTCTCTATCCCTCTATCTATCCTCCTCTCTATCCTCCTCTCTATCCCTCTATCTATCCTCCTCTCTATCCCCCTATCTATCCTCCCCTCTATCCCTCTATCTATCCTCCTCCCTATCCCTCTATCTATCCTCCTCTCTATCCCTCTATCTATCCTCCTCTCTATACCTCTATCTATCCTCCTCTCTATACCTCTATCTATCCTCCTCTCTATCCCTCTATCTATCCTCCTCTCTATCCCTCTATCTATCCTCCTCTCTATCCCTCTCTCTATTCTCCTCTCTATCCCTCTTTCTATCCTCCTATCTATCCTCCTCTCTATCCCTCTATCTATACTCCTCTCTATCCCTCTTTCTATCCTCCTATCTATCCTCCTCTCTATCCCTCTATCTATCCTCCTCTCTATTCCTCTATCTATCCTCCTCTCTATCCCTCTATCTATCCTCCTCTCTATCTTCCTCTCTATCCCTCTATCTATACTCCTCTCTATCCCTCTTTCTATCCTCCTATCTATCCTCCTCTCTATCCCTCTATCTATCCTCCTCTCTATCCTCCTCTCTATCCTCTATCTATCCTCCTCTCTATCCCTCTATCTATCCTCCTCTCTATCCTCCTCTCTATCCCTCTATCTATCCTCCTCTCTATCCCTCTATCTATCCTCCTCTCTATCCCTCTATCTATCCTCCTCTCTATCCTCCTCTCTATCCTCTATCTATCCTCCTATCTATCCTCCTCTCTATCCCTCTATCTATCCTCCTCTCTATCCCTCTATCTATCCTCCTCTCTATCATCCTCTCTATCCCTCTATCTATCCTCCTCTCTATCCCTCTATCGATCCTCCCCTCTATCCTCCTCTCTATCCCTCTATCTATCCTCCTCTCTATCCCTCTATCTATACTCCTCTCTATCCCTCTTTCTATCCTCCTCTCTATCCCTCTATCTATCCTCCTCTCTATCCTCCTCTCTATCCCTCTATCTATCCTCCTCTCTATCCTCCTCTCTATCCCTCTATCTATCCTCCTCTCTATCCCTCTATCTATCCTCCTCTCTATCCCTCTATCTATCCTCCTCTTTATCCCTCTATCTATCCTCCTCTCTATCCTCCTCTCTATCCCTCTATCTATCCTCCTCTCTATCCTCCTCTCTATCCCTCTATCTATCCTCCTCTCTATCCCCCTCTTTATCCTCTATCTATCCTCCTCTCTATCCTCCTCTTTATCCTCTATCTATCCTCCTCTCTATCCTCCTCTTTATCCTCTATCTATCCTCCTCTCTATCATTCTCTATCCCTCCTCTCTATATCTATTCTCTCTATATCTCTATCATCTATCCTCTATCATTCTCTATCCCTCTCTATCATTCTCTATCCTCCTCTCTCTATCTCTATCTATCCTCCTCTCTATCTCTCTATCTATCCTCTCTATCCCTCTATCTATCCTTCTCTATCCCTCTATCTATCCTCCTCTCTATCCCTCTATCTATCCTCCTCTCTATCCCTCTATCTATCCTCCTCTCTATCCCTCTATCTATCCTCCTCTCTATCCCTCTATCTATCCTCCTCTCTATCCCTCTATCTATCCTCCTCTCTATCCCTCTATCTATCCTCTCTCTCCTCCTCTCTAACCCTCTATCTATCCTCCTCTCTATCCCTCTATCTATCCTCCTCTATATCCTCCTCTCTATCCCTCTGTCTATCCTCCTCTCTATCCCTATATTTATCCTCCTCTCTATCCCTCTATCTATCCTCCTCTCTATCCTCCTCTCTAACCCTCTATCTATCCTCCTCTCTATCCCTCTATCTATCCTCCTCTATATCCTCCTCTCTATCCCTCTGTCTATCCTCCTCTCTATCCCTATATTTATCCTCCTCTCTATCCTCCTCTCTATCCTCCTCTCTAACCCTCTATCTATCCTCCTCTCTATCCCTCTATCTATCCTCCTCTCTATCCCTCTATCTATCCTCCTCTCTATCCTCCTCTTTATCCTCTATCTATCCTCCTCTCTATCCTCCTCTTTATCCTCTATCTATCCTCCTCTCTATCCCTCTATCTATCCTCCTCTCTATCCTCCTCTCTATCCCTCTATCTATCTATCCTCCTCTCTATCCCTCTATCTATCCTCCTCTCTATCCCTCTATCTATCCTCCTCTCTATCCCTCTATCTATCTATCTATCTCTATCTATCCTCCTCTCTATCCCTCTATCTATCCTCCTCTATCCCTCTATCTATCCTCCCTCTCTATCCCTCTATCTATCCTCCTATCTATCCCTCTATCTATCCTCCTCCCTATCCCTCTATCTATCCTCCTCTATCCCTCTCTATCCTCCTCTCTATCCCCTATCTATCCTCCTCTCTATCCCTCTATCTATCCTCCTCTCTATCCCTCTATCTATCCTCCTCTCTATCCTCTATCTATCCTCCTATCTATCCTCCTCTCTATCCTCCTATCTATCCTCCTCTCTATCCCTCTATCTATCCTCCTCTCTATCCCTCTATCTATCCTCCTCTCTATCCTCCTCTCTATCCTCTATCTATCCTCCTCTCTATCCTCCTCTCTATCCTCTATCTATCCTCCTATCTATCCTCCTCTCTATCCCTCTATCTATCCTCCTCTCTATCCCTCTATCTATCCTCCTCTCTATCCTCCTCTCTATCCCTCTATCTATCCTCCTCTATATCCTCCTCTCTATCCCTCTATCTATCCTCCTCTCTATCCCTCTATCTATACTCCTCTCTATCCCTCTATCTATCCTCCTCTCTATCCTCCTCTCTATCCCTCTATCTATCCTCCTCTCTATCCTCCTCTCTATCCCTCTATCTATCCTCCTATCTATCCTCCTCTCTATCCCTCTATCTATCCTCCTCTCCATCCCTCTATCTATCCTCCTCTCTATCCCTCTATCTATCCTTCTCTCTATTCTCCTCTCTATCCTCCTCTCTATCCCTCTATCTATCCTCCTCTCTATCCCTCTATCTATCCTCCTCTATCCTCTCTCTATCCTCTATCTATCCTCCTCTCTATCCTCTATCTATCCTATCTATCCTCCTCTCTATCCCTCCTCTCTATCCTCTATCTATCATCCTATCTATCCTCCTCTCTATCCCTCTATCTATCCTCCTCTCTATCCCTCTATCTATCCTCCTCTCTATCCCCTATCTATCCTCCCTCTATCCCTCTATCTATCCTCCTCTATCCTCTATCTATCCTCCTCTCTATCCCTCTATCTATCCTCCTCTCTATCCCTCTATCTATCCTCCTCTCTATCCTCCCTCTATCCCTCTATCTATCCCTCCTCTATCCTCCTCTCTATCCCTCTATCTATCCTCCTCTATCCCTCTATCCCCCCTATCTATCCCTCTATCTATCCTCCCTATCCCTCTATCTATCCTCCTCTCTATCCCTCTATCTATCCTCCTCTCTATACCTCTATCTATCCTCCTCTATCCCTCTATCTATCCTCCTCTATCCCTCTATCTATCCTCCTCTCTATCCCCCTATCTATCCTCCCCTCTATCCCTCTATCTATCCTCCTCCCTATCCCTCTATCTATCCTCCTCTCTATCCCTCTATCTATCCTCCTCTCTATCCCTCTATATATCCTCCTCTCTATCCTCCTCTCTATCCCTCTATCTATCCTCCTCTCTATCCTCCTCTCTATCCCTCTATCTATCCTCCTCTCTATCCCCCTATCTATCCTCCCCTCTATCCCTCTATCTATCCTCCTCCCTATCCCTCTATCTATCCTCCTCTCTATCCCTCTATCTATCCTCCTCTCTATACCTCTATCTATCCTCCTCTCTATACCTCTATCTATCCTCCTCTCTATCCCTCTATCTATCCTCCTCTCTATCCCTCTATCTATCCTCCTCTCTATCCCTCTATCTATCCTCCTCTCTATCCCTCTATCTATCCTCCTATCTATCCTCCTCTCTATCCCTCTATCTATACTCCTCTCTATCCCTCTTTCTATCCTCCTATCTATCCTCCTCTCTATCCCTCTATCTATCCTCCTCTCTATCCCTCTATCTATCCTCCTCTCTATTCCTCTATCTATCCTCCTCTCTATCCCTCTATCTATCCTCCTCTCTATCTTCCTCTCTATCCCTCTATCTATCCTCCTCTCTATCCCTCTATCTATCCCTCTATCCCTCTTTCTATCCTCCTATCTATCCTCCTCTCTATCCCTCTATCTATCCTCCTCTCTATCCTCTATCTATCCCTCCTCTATCCTCCTCTCTATCCTCTATCTATCCTCCTCTCTATCCTCTCTCTATCCTCTATCTATCCTCCTCTCTATCCCTCTATCTATCCTCCTCTTTATCCTCTATCTATCCTCCCTCTCTATCCTCCATCTATCCCTCTCTATCCTCTATCCTCCTCTCTATCCCTCTATCTATCCTCCTCTCTATCCCTCTATCTATCCTCCTCTCTATCCTCCTCTCTATCCCTCTATCTATCCTCCTCTCTATCCCTCTATCTATACTCCTCTCTATCCCTCTTTCTATCCTCCTCTCTATCCCTCTATCTATCCTCCTCTCTATCCTCCTCTCTATCCCTCTATCTATCCTCCTCTCTATCCCTCTATCTATCCTCCTCTCTATCCCTCTATCTATCCTCCTCTCTATCCTCCTCTTTATCCCTCTATCTATCCTCCTCTCTATCCCTCTATCTATCCTCCTCTTTATCCCTCTATCTATCCTCCTCTCTATCTCTATCCCTATCTATCCTCCTCTCTATCCTCCTCTCTATCCCTCTATCTATCCTCTCTCTATCCTCTTTTTATCCTCTATCTATCCTCCTCTCTATCCTCCTCTTATCCCTCTATCTATCCTCCTCTCTATCCTCTCTTTATCTCTATATCCTCCTCTATCCTCCTATCATTCTCTCTATCCCTCCTCTATCATTCTCTATATCCCTCTCTATCATTCTCTATATCCTCTATCATTCTCTATATCCCTCTCTATCATTCTCTATATCTCTCTATCATTCTCTCTATCCCTCTATCTATCATTCTCTATATCCCTCTCTATCCTCCTCTCTATCATTCTCTATCTCTCTATCATCTCTCTATATCCTCTATCCCTCTCTCTATCATTCTCTATATCCTCTCTCTATCATTCTCTATATCTCTCTATCTATCCTCCTCTCTATCCCTCTCTCTATCATTCTCTATATCTCTCTCTCTATCATTCTCTATATCCCTCTCTCTATCATTCTCTATATCCCTCTCTATCATTCTCTATATCCCTCTATCATTCTCTATATCTCTCTCTATCATTCTCTATATCCCTCTCTATCATTCTCTATATCCCTCTCTCTATCATTCTCTATATCCCTCTATCATTCTCTATATCTCTCTCTCTATCATTCTCTATATCCTCTCTATCATTCTCTATATCCCTCTCTCTATCATTCTCTATATCCCTCTCTCTATCATTCTCTATATCCCTCTATCATTCTCTATATCTCTCTCTCTATCATTCTCTATATCCCTCTCTATCATTCTCTATATCCCTCTCTATCATTCTCTATATCCCTCTCTCTATCATTCTCTATATCTCTCTCTATCATTCTCTATATCCCTCTATCATTCTCTATATCTCTCTCTATCATTCTCTATATCCCTCTCTCTATCATTCTCTATATCCCTCTCTCTATCATTCTCTATATCCCTCTCTCTATCATTCTCTATATCTCTATCTATCATTCTCTATATCCTCTCTATCATTCTCTATATCCATCTATCATTCTCTATATTCTCTATATCCTATCTCTCTATCATTCTCTATATCTCTCTATCATTCTCTATATCCTCTATCTCTATCATCTTCATTCTCTATATCCTCTCTCTATCATTCTCTATATCCCTCTATCATTCTCTATATCCATCTATCATTCTCTATATCCCCTCTCTCTATCATTCTCTATATCCCTCTCTATCATTCTCTATATCCTCTATCATTCTCTATATCATTCTCTATATCCCTATCTCTATCATTCTCTATATCCCTCTATCATTCTCTATATCTCTCTATCATTCTCTATATCCCTCTATCATTCTCTATATCCTCTCTATCATTCTCTATATCCCTCTCTCTATCATTCTCTATATCCCTCTATCATTCTCTATATCCTCTATCATTCTCTATATCTATCATTCTCTATATCTCTATCATTCTCTATATCCCCTCTATCATTCTCTATATCCCTCTATCATTCTCTATATCTCTCTATCATTCTCTATATCCCTCTATCATTCTCTATATCCTCTATCTCTATCATTCTCTATATCCCTCTATCATTCTCTATATCCCTCTATCATTCTCTATATATCATTCTCTCTATCATTCTCTATTCTCTATCATTCTCTATATCTCTATCATTCTCTATATCCCTCTATCATTCTCTATATCTCTCATTTCTATATTCTCTATCATTCTCTATATCCTCTATCATTCTCTATATCCCCTCTATCATTCTCTATATCTCTCTATCATTCTCTATATCTCTATCATTCTCTATATCTCTATCATTCTCTATATCCCTCTATCATTCTCTATATCATTCTCTATCATTCTCTATATCCCTCTATCATTCTCTATATCCCTCTATCATTCTCTATATCCTCTATCATTCTCTATATCCCTCTATCATTCTCTATATCTCTCTATCATTCTCTATATCTATATCATTCTCTATATCCTCTCTATCATTCTTCTCTATATTCTCTATATCTATCATTCTCTATATCCCTCTATCATTCTCTATATCTCTCTATCATTCTCTATATCCCTCCTCTATCATTCTCTATATCCCTCTATCATTCTCTATATCCTCTATCATTCTCTATATCCATCTCTATCATTCTCTATATCCCTCTATCATTTCTCTATCCCTCTCTCTATCATTCTCTATTCTCTATCATTCTCTATATCCCTCTATCATTCTCTATATCTCTCTCTATCATTCTCTATATCTCCTCTATCATTCTCTATATCCCTCTATCATTCTCTATATCTCTCTCATTCTCATTCCCTCTATATCCCTCTCTATCATTCTCTATATCCTATCATTCTCTATCATTCTCTATATCTCTATACCCTCTATCCTCTCATCTATATCCTCTCTATATTCTCCTCTCTATCATTCTCTATATCCATCATTCTCTATCATTCTCTATATCCTCTATCATCTATATCTCTCTCTATATTCTCTCTATCATTCTCTATATCCCTCTATCATTCTCTATATCTCTCTCTATCATTCTCTATATCCTCTCTATCATTCTCTATCCTCTATCTATTCTCTATATCTCTATCATTCTCTATATCTCCTCTATCATTCTCTATATCCCTCTATCTCTATATCTCTATCATTCTCTATATCTCTATCATTCTCTATATCCTCTCTCTATCATTCTCTATCCCTCTATCATTCTCTATATCCTCTATCATTCTCTATATCCCTCTATCATTCTCTATCCCTCTATCATTCTCTATATCCTCTCTATCATTCTCTATATCCTCTCTATCATTCTCTATATCCCTCTATCATTCTCTATATCCCTCTATCATTCTCTATATCTCTCTATCTATCATTCTCTATATCCCTCTATCATTCTCTATATCTCTATCATTCTCTATATCTCTCTATCATTCTCTATATCCATCTCTATCATTCTCTATATCCTCTATCATTCTCTATATCTCTCTATCATTCTCTATATCTCTATCATTCTCTATATCCCTCTATCATTCTCTCTATCATTCTCTATATCCTATATCTCTCTATCATTCTCTATATCCCTCTATCATTCTCTATATCCCCATCTATCATTCTATATCTCTCTATCATTCTCTATCCTCTATCATTCTCTATATCCCTCTCTATCATTCTCTATATCTATCATTCTCTATATCTCTCTATCATTCTCTATATCTCTCTATCATTCTCTATATCCTCTATCATTCTCTATCCTCTATCATTCTCTATATCTCTCTATCATTCTCTATATCCCTCTATCATATATCCCTCTATCATTCTCTATATCCTCTCTATCTATATCCTCTATCATTCTCTATATCTCTATCATTCTCTATATCTCTATCATTCTATATCTCTATCATTCTCTATATCCCTCTATCATTCTCATATCCTATCATTCTCTATATCTCTATCATTCTCTATATTCCTATATCTATCATTCTCTATATCTCTATCATTCTCTATATCTCTATCATTCTCTATATCCCTCTCTCCATCATTCTCTATATCCCTCTATCATTCTCTATATCTCTCTCTATCATTCTCTATATCTCTCTCTATCATTCTCTATATCCCTCTATCATTCTCTATATCCTATCTATCATTCTCTATATCCCTCTCTCTATCATTCTCTATATCTCTCTATCATTCTCTATATCCCTCTATCATTCTCTATATCTCTCTCTCTATCATTCTCTATATCCCTCTCTCTATCATTCTCTATATCCCTCTCTCTATCCTCATTCTCTATCCCTCTATCATTCTCTATATCCCTCTATCATTCTCTATATCTCTCTCTATCATTCTCTATATCCTCTATCATTCTCTATCCCTCTATCATTCTCTATATCCCTCTATCATTCTCTATATCTCTCTATCATTCTCTATATCCTCTCTCTATCATTCTCTATATCTCTCTATCATTCTCTATATCCCTCTATCATTCTCTATATCTCCTCTATCATTCTCTATATCTCTCTATCATTCTCTATATCCCTCTATCATTCTCTATATCTCTCTATCATTCTCTATATCCCTCTATCATTCTCTATATCTCTCTATCATTCTCTATATCTCTCTATCATTCTCTATATCCCTCTCTATCATTCTCTATATCCCTCTCTATCATTCTCTATATCTCTCTCTATCATTCTCTATATCCTCTATCATTCTCTATATCCCTCTATATCTCTATATCTCTATCATCTCTATATCTCTCTATCATTCTCTATATCCCTCTATCATTCTCTATATCCCCTCTATCTATATTCTCTATCATTATCTATATCTCTATCATTCTCTATATCTCTCTATCATTCTCTATATCTCTCTATCATTCTCTATATCCCTCTATCATTCTCTATATCCCTCTATCATTCTCTATATCTCTCTATCATTCTCTATATCCCTCTATCATTCTCTATATCCCTCCCTCTATCATTCTCTATATCTCTCTATCATTCTCTATATCTCTCTATCATTCTCTATATCTCTATCATTCTCTATATCATTCTCTATCATCCCTCTATCATTCTCTATATCTCTCTATCATTCTCTATATCCTCTCTATCATTCTCTATATCCCTCTATCATTCTCTATATCTCTCTCTATCATTCTCTATATCTCTCTATCATTCTCTATATCTCTCTATCATTCTCTATATCCATCTCTATCATTCTCTATATCCCTCTATCATTCTCTATATCCTCTATCATTCATTCTATATCTCTATCATTCTCATTCTCTATCATTCTCTATATCCCTCTATCATTCTCTATATCTCTCTATCATTCTCTATATCCCTCTATCATTCTCTATATCCCTCCCTCTATCATTCTCTATATCTCTCTATCATTCTCTATATCTCTCTATCATTCTCTATATCTCTCTATCATTCTCTATATCCCTCTATCATTCTCTATATCTCTCTATCATTCTCTATATCTCTCTATCATTCTCTATATCCCTCTATCATTCTCTATATCCCTCTCTCTATCATTCTCTATATCCCTCTCTCTATCATTCTCTATATCCCTCTCTCTATCATTCTCTATATCTCTCTCTATCATTCTCTATATCCCTCTCTCTATCATTCTCTATATCCATCTCTCTATCATTCTCTATATCCCTCTCTATCATTCTCTATATCTCCCTCTCTATCATTCTCTATATCTCTCTCTATCATTCTCTATATCCCTCTATCATTCTCTATATCTCTCTCTATCATTCTCTATATCCCTCTATCATTCTCTATATCCCTCTATCATTCTCTATATCTCTCTCTATCATTCTCTATATCCCTCTATCATTCTCTATATCCCTCTATCATTCTCTATATCCCTCTATCATTCTCTATATCCCTCTCTCTATCATTCTCTATATCCCTCTCTCTATCATTCTCTATATCCCTCTATCATTCTCTATATCTCTCTCTATCATTCTCTATATCCCTCTATCATTCTCTATATCCCTCTCTCTATCATTCTCTATATCCCTCTATCATTCTCTATATCTCTCTCTATCATTCTCTATATCCCTCTATCATTCTCTATATCCCTCTCTCTATCATTCTCTATATCTCTCTATCATTATCTATATCTCTCTATCATTCTCTATATCTCTCTATCATTCTCTATATCCCTCTATCATTCTCTATATCTCTCTCTATCATTCTCTATATCCCTCTATCATTCTCTATATCCCTCTATCATTCTCTATATCTCTCTCTATCATTCTCTATATCCCTCTATCATTCTCTATATCCCTCTATCATTCTCTATATCTCTCTATCATTCTCTATATCTCTCTATCATTCTCTATATCTCTCTATCATTCTCTATATCCCTCTATCATTCTCTATATCCCTCTATCATTCTCTATATCTCTCTATCATTCTCTATATCCCTCTATCATTCTCTATATCTCTCTCTATCATTCTCTATATCTCTCTCTATCATTCTCTATATCCCTCTATCATTCTCTATATCCCTCTCTCTATCATTCTCTATATCTCTCTATCATTCTCTATATCTCTCTATCATTCTCTATATCCATCTCTCTATCATTCTCTATATCCCTCTATCATTCTCTATATCCCTCTATCATTCTCTATATCTCTCTATCATTCTCTATATCCCTCTATCATTCTCTATATCTCATTCTCTATATTCTCTATATCTCTATATCTCTCATCTATATCTCTCTATCATTCTCTATATCCCTCTCTCTATCATTCTCTATATCCCTCTATCATTCTCTATATCCCTCTCTCTATCATTCTCTATATCCCTCTATCATTCTCTATATCTCTCTCTATCATTCTCTATATCCCTCTATCATTCTCTATATCCCTCTATCATTCTCTATATCTCTCTCTATCATTCTCTATATCCCTCTATCATTCTCTATATCCCTCTATCATTCTCTATATCTCTCTATCATTCTCTATATCTCTCTATCATTCTCTATATCCATCTCTCTATCATTATCTATATCCCTCTATCATTCTCTATATCCCTCTATCATTCTCTATATCTCTCTATCATTCTCTATATCCCTCTATCATTCTCTATATCTCTCTCTATCATTCTCTATATCTCTCTCTATCATTCTCTATATCCCTCTATCATTCTCTATATCCCTCTCTCTATCATTCTCTATATCTCTCTATCATTCTCTATATCTCTCTATCATTCTCTATATCCATCTCTCTATCATTCTCTATATCCCTCTATCATTCTCTATATCCCTCTATCATTCTCTATATCTCTCTATCATTCTCTATATCCCTCTATCATTCTCTATATCTCTCTCTATCATTCTCTATATCTCTCTCTATATCTCTCTATCATTCTCTATATCCCTCTCTCTATCATTCTCTATATCCCTCTATCATTCTCTATATCCCTCTCTCTATCATTCTCTATATCCCTCTATCATTCTCTATATCCCTCTATCATTCTCTATATCCCTCTATCATTCTCTATATCCCTCTATCATTCTCTATATCCATCTCTCTATTTATCAATAATACATATTTGTATTCAGTTGTTTGTAAACCACAGATGTGTGTAAATTATGTGCATGTATCTGTCTATGGAGAATGTAGGCACCTGAGCTGAGCCATAAGGGAGACTGGGAATTTACCACCCAACTATCAAATAATGGGGGCAATGTTTGTTTTTAGTCCCTCCACTTTTCATCTGAAATCACCATCACCCACTAATTAATGAGTCATTTTTCACATTCAAAGTGTTTGAGCTGGTAATGTATCCATATTTATATCCATATAAAATGTACCATGACGTAGGCAATGAATACAGTACTTGTCAAAAGTTTGGACACATCTACTCATTCCAGGGTTTTTCTTTATTTTTACTATGTTCTACGTTGTACATTAATAGTGAAGACATCAAAACTAAGAAATGACACATATGGAATCATGTAGTAACCAAAAAAGTGTTAAACAAATCAAAATATATTGTATATTTGAGATTCTTCAACGTAGACACCCTTTGCCTTGATGACAGCTTTGCACACTCTTGGCATTCTCTCAACCAGCTTTATGAAGTAGTTTCAATTAACAGGTGTGCCTTGTTAAAAGTTCATTTGTGGAATTTTTTCCCTTCTTAATCCGTTTGAGTTGTGACAAGATAAGGTTGGCATACAGAAGATAGCCCTATTTTTGTTAAAGTCCAATTCAATATTATGGCAAGAACAGCTCAAATAAGCAAAGTCTATTATTACTTTAAGACATGAATCAGTCAATCAAGACCTTTGAAAGTTTCTTCAAGAGCAGTTGCAAAAACCTTTAAGCTCTATGATGAATCTGGCTCTCATGACGACCGCCACAGGAAAGGAAGACCCAGAGTTACCTCTGCTGCAGAGGAGAAGTTCATTAAATCAAATCAAATCAAATCAAATTTATTTATATAGCCCTTCGTACATCAGCTGATATCTCAAAGTGCTGTACAGAAACCCAGCCTAAAACCCCAAACAGCAAACAATGCAGGTGTAAAAGCACGGTGGCTAGGAAAAACTCCCTAGAAAGGCCAAAACCTAGGAAGAAACCTAGAGAGGAACCAGGCTATGTGGGGTGGCCAGTCCTCTTCTGGCTGTGCCGGGTAGAGATTATAACAGAACATGACCAAGATGTTCAAATGTTCATAAATGACCAGCATGGTCGAATAATAATAAGGCAGAACAGTTGAAACTGGAGCAGCAGCACAGTCAGGTGGACTGGGGACAGCAAGGAGTCATCATGTCAGGTAGTCCTGGGGCACGGTCCTAGGGCTCAGGTCCTCGAGAGAGAGAAAGAAAGAGAGAATTAGAGAGAGCATATGTGGGGTGGCCAGTCCTCTTCTGGCTGTGCCGGGTGGAGATTATAACAGAACGTGGCCAAGATGTTCAAATGTTCATAAATGACCAGCATGGTTGAATAATAGTAAGGCAGAACAGTTGAAACTGGAGCAGCAGCATGGCCAGGTGGACTGGGGACAGCAAGGAGTCATCATGTCAGGTAGTCCTGGGACATGGTCCTAGGGCCCAGGCCAGTTGAAACTGGAGCAGCAGCATGGCCAGGTGGACTGGGGACAGCAAGGAGTCATCATGTCAGGTAGTCCTGGGGCATGGTCCTAGGGCTCAGGTCCTCCGAGAGAGAGAAAGAAAGAGAGAAGGAGAGAATTAGAGAAACACATAGATTCACACAGGACACCGAATAGGACAGGAGAAGTACTCCAGATATAACAAACTGACCCTAGCCCCGACACATAAACTAATGCAGCATAAATACTGGAGGCTGAGACAGGAGGGGTCAGGAGACACTGTGGCCCCAACCCGAGGACACCCCGGACAGGGCCAAACAGGAAGGATATAACCCCACCCACTTTGCCAAAGCACAGCCCCACACCACTAGAGGGATATCTTCAACCACCAACTTACCATCCTGAGACAAGGCCGAGTATAGCCCACAAAGATCTCCGCCACGGCACAACCCAAGGAGGCGCCAACCCAGACAGGCCGACCACAACAGTGAATCAACCCACCCAGGTGACGCCCCCCCCAGGGACGGCATGAGAGAGCCCCAGTAAGCCAGTGACTCAGCCCCCGTAACAGGGTAGAGGCAGAGAATCCCAGTGGAAGGGAATCGGCCAGGCAGAGACAGCAAGGGCGGTTCGTTGCTCCAGAGCCTTTCCGTTCACCTTCCACTCCTGGGCCAGACTACACTCAATCATATGACCCACTGAAGAGATGAGTCTTCAGTAAAGACTTAAAGGTTGAGACCGAGTTTGCGTCTCTGACATGGGTAGGCAGACCGTTCCATAAAAAATGGAGCTCTATAGGAGAAAGCCCTGCCTCCAGCTGTTTGCTTAGAAATTCTAGGGACAATTAGGAGGCCTGCGTCTTGTGACCGTAGCGTACGTGTAGGTATGTACGGCAGGACCAAATCAGAGAGATAGGTAGGAGCAAGCCCATGTAATGCTTTGTAGGTTAGCAGTAAAACCTTGAAATCAGCCCTTGCTTTGACAGGAAGCCAGTGTAGAGAGGCTAGCACTGGAGTAATATGATCAAATTTTTTGGTTCTAGTCAGGATTCTAGCAGCCGTATTCAGCACTAACTGAAGTTTATTTAGTGCTTTATCCGGGTAGCCGGAAAATAGAGCATTGCAGTAGTCTAACCTAGAAGTGACAAAAGCATGGATTAATTTTTCTGCATCATTTTGGACAGAAAGTTTCTGATTTTTGCAATGTTACGTAGATGGAAAAAAGCTGTCCTCGAAATGGTCTTGATATGTTCTTCAAAAGAGAGATCAGGGTCAGAGTAACGCCGAGGTCCTTCACAGTTTTATTTGAGACGACTGTACAACCATTAAGATTAATTGTCAGATTCAACAGAAGATCTCTTTGTTTCTTGGGACCTAGAACAAGCATCTCTGTTTTGTCCGAGTTTAATAGTAGAAAGTTTGCAGCCATCCACTTCCTTATGTCTGAAACACATGCTTCTAGCGAGGGCAATTTTGGGGCTTCACCATGTTTCATTGAAATGTACAGCTGTGTGTCATCCGCATAGCAGTGAAAGTTTACATTATGTTTTCGAATAACATCCCCAAGAGGTAAAATATATAGTGAAAACAATAGTGGTCCTAAAACAGAACCTTGAGGAACACCGAAATTTACAGTTGATTTGTCAGAGGACAAACCATTCACAGAGACAAACTGATATCTTTCCGACAGATAAGATCTAAACCAGGCCAGAACATGTCCGTGTAGACCAATTTGGGTTTCCAATCTCTCCAAAAGAATGTGGTGATCGATGGTATCAAAAGCAGCACTAAGGTCTAGGAGCACGAGGACAGATGCAGAGCCTCGGTCCGTTGCCATTAAAATGTCATTTACCACCTTCACAAGTGCCGTCTCAGTGCTATGATGGGGTCTAAAACCAGACTGAAGCATTTCGTATACATTGTTTGTCTTCAGGAAGGCAGTGAGTTGCTGCGCAACAGCCTTCTCTAAAATTTTGAGAGGAATGGAAGATTCGATATAGGCCGATAGTTTTTATATTTTCTGGGTCAAGGTTTGGCTTTTTCAGAGAGGCTTTATTACTGCCACTTTTAGTGAGTTTGGTACACATCCAGTGGATAGAGAGCCGTTTATTATGTTCAACATAGGAGGGCCAAGCACAGGAAGCAGCTCTTTCAGTAGTTTAGTTGGAATAGGGTCCAGTATGCAGCTTGAAGGTTTAGAGGCCATGATTATTTTCATCATTGTGTCAAGAGATATAGTACTAAAAGACTTGAGCGTCTCTCTTGATCCTAGGTCCTGGCAGAGTTGTGCAGACTCAGGACAACTGAGGTTTGGAGGAATACGCAGGTTTAAAGAGGAGTCCGTAATTTGCTTTCTAATAATCATAATCTTTTCCTCAAAGAAGTTCATGAATTTATCACTGCTAAAGTGAAAGTCATCCTCTCTTGGGAATGCTGCTTTTTAGTTAGCTTTGCGACAGTATCAAAAAGGAATTTCGGATTGTTCTTATTTTCCTCAATTAAGTTAGAAAAATAGGATGATCGAGCAGCAGTAAGGGCTCTTCGGTACTGCACGGTACCGTCCTTCAGCTAGTCGGAAGACTTCCAGTTTGGTGTGGCGCCATTTCCGTTCCAATTTTCTGGAAGCTTGCTTCAGAGCTCGGGTATTTTCTGTGTACCAGGAGCTAGTTTCTTATGAGACATTTTTTTAGTTTTTAGGGTGCAACTGCATCTAGGGTATTGCGCAAGGTTAAATTGAGATACTCAGTTAGGTGGTTAACGGATTTTTGTCCTCTGGCGTCCTTGGGTAGGCAGAGGGAGTCTGGAAGGGCATCAAGGAATCTTTGTGTTGTCTGTGAATTTATAGCACGACTTTTGATGTTCCTTGGTTGGGGTCTGAGCAGATTATTTGTTGCAATTGCAAACGTAATAAAATGGTGGTCCGATAGTCCAGGATTATGAGGAAAAACATTAAGATCCACAACATTTATTCCATGGGACAAAACTAGGTCCAGCGTATGACTGTGACAGTGAGTGGGTCCAGAGACATGTTGGACAAAACCCACTGAGTCGATGATGGCTCCGAAAGCCTTTTGGAGTGGGTCTGTGGACTTTTTCCATGTGAATATTAAAGTCACCAAAGATTAGAATATTATCTGCAATGACTACAAGGTCCGATAGGAATTCAGGGAACTCAGTGAGAAACGCTGTATATGGCCCAGGAGGCCTGTAAACAGTAGCTATAAAAAGTGATTGAGTAGGCTGCATAGATTTCATGACTAGAAGCTCAAAAGACGAAAACGTCATTTTTTTTTTGTAAATTGAAATTTGCTATCGTAAATGTTAGCAACACCTCCGCCTTTGCGGGATGCACGGGGATATGCTCACTAGTGTAGCCAGGAGGTGAGGCCTCATTTAACACAGTAAATTCATCAGGCTTAAGCCATGTTTCAGTCAGGCCAATCACATCAAGATTATGATCAGTGATTAGTTCATTGACTATAATTGCCTTTGAAGTAAGGGATCTAACATTAAGTAGCCCTATTTTGAGAAGTGAGGTATCATGATCTCTTTCAGTAATGACAGGAATGGAGGTGGTCTTTATCCTAGTGAGATTGCTAAGGCGAACACCGCCATGTTTAGTTTTGCCCAACCTAGGTCGAGGCACAGACACGGTCTCAATGGTGATAGCTGAGCTGACTACACTGACTGTGCTAGTGGCAGACTCCACTATGCTGGCAGGCTGGCTAATAGCCTGCTGCCTGGCCTGCACCCTATTTCATTGTGGAGCTAGAGGAGTTAGAGCCCTGTCTATGTTGGTAGATAAGATGAGAGCACCCCTCCAGCTAGGATGGAGTCCGTCACTCCTCAGCAGGTCAGGCTTGGTCCTGTTTGTGGGTGAGTCCCAGAAAGAGGGCCAATTATCTACAAATTCTATCTTTTGGGAGGGGCAGAAAACAGTTTTCAACCAGCGATTGAGTTGTGAGACTCTGCTGTAGAGCTCATCACTCCCCTAACTGGGAGGGGGCCAGAGACAATTACTCGATGCCGACACATCTTTCTAGCTGATATGCACGCAGAAGCTATGTTGCGCTTGGTGATCTCTGACTGTTTCATCCTAACATCGTTGAGTATTGCACAAAAGTGAGTATTACACCATAAAAAGTAAGTGAGACTGTTCTACAGACTACATGTGTCTAAATGTGAAACTACAAATCAGATTGTATGGTTCATGGGGAAATAGTCCAGACTGATTCAGTATGTACTAGTATGTACACTAGTATGTAGTATGTGTACTAGTATGGTGTACTACATTAGAGTTACCAGCCTCAGAAATTGCAGCCCAAATAAATTCTTCACAGAGTTCAAGTAACAGACACATCTCAACATCACGTGGTCAGAGGAGACTGCGTGAATCAGGCCTGAATGGTCGAATTTCTGAGAAAAAATACCTCACTAATAAAGAACATCAATAATAAGAAGAGACTTGCTTGGGCCAAGAAATATGAGCAATGAACATTAGACCAGTGGAAATCTGTCCTTTGGTCTGATGAGTCCAAATTTTTGGTTCCAACCACTGTGTCTTTGTGAGATGCAGAGTAGGCGAATGGATGATCTCTGCATGTGTGGTTCCCACCATGAAGCATGGAGGAGGAGGTGTGATGGTGTGGGGGTCCTTTGTTGGTGACACTGTCAGTGATTTATTTTGAACTCAAAGCACACTTAACCAGCATGGCTACAACAGCATTCTGCAGCGATACGCAATCCCATCTGGTTTGTGCTTAGTGGGACTATCATTTATTTTGACCCAATACACCTTCAGGCTGTGTAAGGCCTATTTGACCAAGAAGGAGTGATGGAGTGCTGCATCAGATGACCTGGCCTCCACAATCACCCGACCTCAACCCAATTGAGATGGTTTGGGATGAGTTGGACCGCAGAGTGAAGGAAAAGCAGCCAACAAGTGCTCAGCATATGTGGGAACTCCTTCAAGACTGTTGGAAAATCCTCCCAGGTTAAACTGGTTGAGAGAATGCCAAGCGTGTGCAAAGCTGTGATCAAGGAAAAGGGTGGCTATTTTGATTTGTTTAACACTTTTTTGGTTACTACATGATTCCATATGTGTTATTTAATAGTTTTGATGTCTTCACTAGTATTCTAACATGTAGAAAATAGTCAAAATAAAGAAAACCTTTGAATGAGTAGGTGTGTCCAAACTTTTGACTGGTATTGTAAATAGCACAACTTTGGATTTCACCCCGTCTCAAAATGGAATGGTTTAGACTGTTTGTCAGTGTTCACTCTCCTCCCGCTTCTACCATGTAGTCCAGGTAGAAAAAGCAATTGCTGTCTTCGTTCTGATATTATGAACTTTACCCTATATATCTAGTAATAACCATATAAACTACTAATTATTTAAAGCCAAACTGCCAAAACTATTGCTGATGGTGAACCTGAATGATCGAAATGAAATCTATTGTAGCCTAAGCCCCAATCAACAGGTAGACTATAGCCAAATGAGAGTGTGTCTCCAGTGGTAGCTTAGGCTAGTTTATTCCGGTAAAACACCATTTTCAACTGCGCATTTGATAACAATAACGTAGCAAATTACAGTTGTTGCCAGTCACAACTACTAAAGCCTAATATTGTGCAAGCCCTTTTACAAATATTTGATGGTTGAAGGCGATGTTTGGCCTATGTCTCATTGGTCAGCGCGCGAAGCAGCACAAGTGTGTAGTTTGACTATGCTACTGATATTACTGGGGTTGTTCAGCATGCACAATGACTTGTAGGTCAATGACTGTCAACACAGTTACATGCTTAGTTCTATACTGAAGGAGAGGACACATCAGTTGTCACAAAAGATGAAGCATTTTTGGAAGGTAGAAAGAAAGCAATATGAGCAAAAAAAAACATGTGAACCAGCGATCGATAACGTTTGAATAGATTTTCTAACTGATGCATGCTACATTTGGATCGTTTGGAGTCCCACGGACCAATGCACTCATACTGTATCTTAAACACTTGAACCGGGGACTGATGCATATCGTTGAATCATTACCTCCCCAAAATATGAGATTAGAGTGTTTCCTCATATGGCTTGCAGGTCAGGGGCTGGTCAGGGGCTGGTCCGGTGCTGGTCTGGGGCTGTTCCGGGGCTGGTCAGGGTCTGCTCAGGGAGTGGTCAGGGGCTGGTCAGGGGCTGGTCCGGGGCTGGTCAGGGTCTGCTCAGGGACTGGTCCGGGAGTGGTCAGGGGCTGGTCAGGGGCTGGTCCGGGGCTGGTCAGGGTCTGCTCAGGGACTGGTCCGGGAGTGGTCAGGGGCTGGTCAGGGGCTGGTCCGGGGCTGGTCAGGGTCTGCTCAGGGACTGGTCAGGGTCCAGGTCAGGTGATGCGGTTAAATCACAGATCTGTCATAGTCCCCTGGCTTTACTCAATTTAGCTCCGACAGCTACATCTCCACTGATCCGCTAATGCTAAGCTAATGCTAAGCTAATGCTAAGCTAATGCTAAGCTAGCTCTACTGTAGCTTGGCCTGATTGTACAGTGCACAAGTACACACACAAATAGGTATTGACCAAGACTTAGTAGTTAGACCCCCCATGTGGTTCCTAGCGACCTTGAACACTTAACAACAACTCAATCTCTACCCATCTGCTTATCCTGTCTCTCTCTCTCTTTCAGTGCTCTCCCCCCTTCTCTCCCTCCCCCTCTCTCTGTCTTCCTCTGTATACTGCCATGCTGAGTAGTCTTCTAAGCCAACTCTTGCCATTGTTAGAGGAAATGTTTCCATGGCTACAGGAGGCACACAGGCAGGCAGCCTAGCTGTGAGTGAGGCAGCAGCAGTACTGTTGTTAGGAGACTAGAGATCTGCAGACGGAGACACTCTGCGACGTGATCCACTGAACATCTACTGATGTACAACACTTATTCAGTCACTCCCATCTGAGGAGCTGTCCCACTTCTCTAACGCTATGACACCCAGACCACCTGTACGCAGACTGGAGGATAGACACGGAACTGTCTGTCTGTCACAGGACTCATGACATCCTCCAGTAGTTCTGATGAGTTTGTATAGTAGTCAGTTTCTCAGGACAACAGGGTCTAATGATCTTTCAGTGTGTATGTCTGTCTGTCAGTACGACAGGGTCTAATGGTCTTTCAGTGAGTTTGTCCGTGTATTTGTCTGTCAGTACTACAGTGTGTGGTAGTAGTGTTCCTGGCTGTAAACTGGTGGCACCACTCCCTCTCTCCCTTTCTCCCTCTCACTCACCTCTTATTCTCTCTAGCTCTCTTTCACTCATTTCTCTCAGCTTTTAGCACAAAGCTGTGTGTGTCTGCTTCCCTTCCCCACCCTACATTCCTCTTTCCCCATGCAGCCTCTCCCCCGCTTCCTCCCTTCCTTACCTCCTACTCACTCACTCACTCACTCACTCACTCCCTTCCCCTATCTCTCACCCTCCTTCCCCTATCCCCCTCTGCCTTATGCTATCGTTATTGCTCCCTCTCTACCTCCTCGTATTCTGCTTTCCCTCCAACTCTCATTAACCCTTCCCCTGTCCCTCGCTCCTCTGCTCTCCCTCCAACTCTCATTAACCCTTCCCCTGTCCCTCGCTCCTCTGCTCTCCCTCCAACTCTCATTAACCCTTCCCCTGTCCCTCGCTCCTCTGCTCTCCCTCCAACTCTCATTAACCCTTCCCCTGTCCCTCGCTCCTCTGCTCTCCCTCCAACTCTCATTAACCCTTCCCCTGTCCCTCGCTCCTCTGCTCTCCCTCAACTCTCATTAACCCTTAACCCCCTGTCCCTCGCTCCTCTGCTCTCCTCCAACTCTCATTAACCCTTAACCCCCTGTCCCTCGCTCCTCTGCTCTCCCTCCAACTCTCATTAACCCTTTCCCTGTCCCTCGCTCCTCTGCTCTCCTCCAACTCTCATTAACCCTTCCCTGTCCCTCGCTCCTTTGCTCTCCCTCCAACTCTCATTAACCCTTCCCCTGTCCCTCGCTCCTCTGCTCTCCCTCCAACTCTCATTAACCCTTCCCCTGTCCCTCGCTCCTCTGCTCTCCCTCCAACTCTCATTAACCCTTCCCCTGTCCCTCACTCCTCGGCTCTCCCTCCAACTCTCATTAACCCTTCCCCTGTCCCTCGCTCCTCTGCTCTCCCTCCAACTCTCATTAACCCTTCCCCTGTCCCTCGCTCCTCTGCTCTCCCTCAACTCTCATTAACCCTTCCCCTGTCCTCGCTCCTCTGCTCTCCCTCCAACTCTCATTAACCCTTCCCCTGTCCCTCCCTGTCCTCGGCTCTCCCTCCAACTCTCATTAACCCTTCCCTGTCCCTCCGCTTCCTCTGCTCTCCCTCCAACTCTCATTAACCCTTCCCCTGTCCCTCGCTCCTCTGCTCTCCCTCCAACTCTCATTAACCCTTCCCCTGTCCCTCGCTCCTCTGCTCTCCCTCCAACTCTCATTAACCCTTTCCCTGTCCCTCGCTCCTCTGCTCTCCCTCCAACTCTCACTAACCCTTCCCCTGTCCCTCGCTCCTCTGCTCTCCCTCCAACTCTCATTAACCCTTCCCCTGTCCCTCGTTCCTCGCTCCTCTGCTCTCCCTCCAACTCTCATTAACCCTTCCCTGTCCCTCTGCTCCTCTGCTCTCCCTCCAACTCTCATTAACCCTTCCCCTGTCCCTCGCTCCTCTGCTCTCCCTCCAACTCTCATTAACCCTTCCCCTGTCCTCGCTCCTCTGCTCTCCCTCCAACTCTCATTAACCCTTCCCCTGTCCCTCGCTCCTCTGCTCTCCCTCCGACTCTCATTAACCCTTCCCCTGTCCCTCGCTCCTCTGCTCTCCCTCCGACTCTCATTAACCCTTCCCCTGTCCCTCGCTCCTCGGCTCTCCCTCCGACTCTCATTAACCCTTCCCTGTCCCTTCCCTGTCTCCTCCAACTCTCATTAACCCTTCCCCTGTCCCTGCTCTCCCTCCAACTCTCATTAACCCTTCCCTGTCCCTCGCTCCTCTGCTCTCCCTCCAACTCTCATTAACCCTTCCCCTGTCCCTCGCTCCTCTGCTCTCCCTCCAACTCTCATTAACCCTTCCCCTGTCCCGCGCTCCTCTGTTCTCCCTCCAACTCTCATTAACCCTTCCCCTGTCCCTCGCTCCTCTGCTCTCCCTCCGACTCTCATTAACCCTTCCCCTGTCCCTCGCTCCTCGGCTCTCCCTCCAACTCTCATTAACCCTTCCCCTGTCCCTCGCTCCTCTGCTCTCCCTCCAACTCTCATTAACCCTTCCCCTGTCCCTCGCACCTCTGCTCTCCCTCCAACTCTCATTAACCCTTCCCCTGTCCCTCGCCTCTGCTCCTCTGCTCTCCCTACAACTCTCATTAACCCTTCCCCTGTCCCTCGCTCCTCTGCTCTCCCTCCAACTCTCATTAACCCTTCCCCTGTCCCTCGCTCCTCTGCTCTCCCTCCAACTCTCATTAACCCTTCCCCTGTCCCTGCTCTCCTCCAACTCTCATTAACCCTTCCTCTGCTCTCTCCTCCAACTCTCATTAACCCTTCCCCTGTCCCTCGCTCCTCTGCTCTCCTCCAACTCTCATTAACCCTTCCCCTGTCCCTCGCTCCTCTGCTCTCCCTCTCAACTCTCATTAACCCTTCCTTCCCTGTCCCTGCTCTCCTCCCGCTCCTCTGCTCTCCTCTGCTCAACTCTCATTAACCCTTCCCCTGTCCTCGCTCCTCTGCTCTCCCTCCGACTCTCATTAACCCTTCCCCTGTCCCTCGCTCCTCGGCTCTCCTCCAACTCTCATTAACCCTTCCCCTGTCCTCGCTTCCTCTGCTCTCCCTCCAACTCTCATTAACCCTTCCCTGTCCCTCGCACCTCTGCTCTCCCTCCAACTCTCATTAACCCTTCCCTGTCCCTCGCTCCTCTGCTCTCCCTCCAACTCTCATTAACCCTTCCCTGTCCCGGCTCCTCTGTTCTCCCTGTCCCCTCGCTCCTCTGCTCTCCCTCCAACTCTCATTAACCCTTCCCCTGTCCCTCGCTCCTCTGCTCTCCCTCCAACTCTCATTAACCCTTCCCCTGTCCTCGCTCCTCTGCTCTCCCTCCAACTCTCATTAACCCTTCCCCTGTCCTCGCTCCTCTGCTCTCCCTCCAACTCTCATTAACCCTTCCCCTGTCCCTCGCTCTGCTCTCCCTCCAACTCTCCACGCTCCTCTGCTCTCCCTCAACTCTCATTAACCCTTCCCTGTCCCTCGCTCCTCTGCTCTCCCTCCAACTCTCATTAACCCTTCCCCTGTCCCTCGCTCCTCTGCTCTCCTCCAACTCTCATTAACCCTTCCCCTGTCCCGCGCTCCTCTGCTCTCCCTCCAACTCTCATTAACCCTTCCCTGTCCCTCGCTCCTCTGCTCTCCCTCCGACTCTCATTAACCCTTCCCCTGTCCCTCGCTCCTCGGCTCTCCCTCCAACTGTCTCATCCAACCTAACCCCTTCCCCCTGTTCCAACCCATGTCTGTCCCTCGCTCCTCTGCTCTCCCTCCAACTCTCATTAACCCTTACCCTGTCCCTCGCACCTCTGCTCTCCCTCCAACTCTCATTAACCCTTCCCCTGTCCCTCGCTCCTCTGCTCTCCCTACAACTCTCATTAACCCTTCCCCTGTCCCTCGCTCCTCTGCTCTCCCTCCGACTCTCATTAACCCTTCCCCTGTCCCGCGCTCCTCTGCTCTCCCATTCATCCCCCTTTTCCTCTTGATTTTATTCTATTCCACCCTTCCTCTTTCTTTTCCCTATCAGTCTCATTTTCTCTTTCAACCCTCTCTCACATTCCCATTACTCTCTCTCTCTCCATCTCTCCCTCCCACCCACTCTACTCAGTCCTGTTTCGTTAAACTGCATTCATTCCCCACATTGGTGAGAATGGCGCTGCCCAGATTTGTGAGGATGTTTTTTTATTTAGCTACTGACTGAACTTTTTTCGTACAAAATGTTTCTGCCATGTTTCCTATTACGGAAAATAGCTTCTGGGCATCAGAACAGCCATCACTAACCTAGATTTGGATGAAGACTTCTACTTCAACGAGTCCACGGTGCAGGACACACTGCTCACCCCGGACGAGGCACTAATCCCGGAGTCTCGGAAAAGGAAACTACGGAGTAAGAGAGGCAGACGTGCGGGTAACCTGATGAAAATCCGCCTCTACCCTATCCGCCTCTACCCTTCGTTCTAGTGGCGAATGTAAAATCACTGGAGAACAAACTGGACAAGCTCCATTTGAGAGTTTGTGACCTGTACAACTAGAAGAGACAAAACTCTAGATCATCATTACTCCACTCATAGAATTGCATACAAAGCTCTCCCTCGCCCTCCATCTAGAAAATCTGACCATAACTTTATCCTCCTGATTCCAGCTTACAAGTAAAACCTCAAACAGGAAGTACCAGCGCAATACGGAAGTGATTCGATGAAGCGGATGCTAAGCTACAGGACCATTTCACTAGCACAGACAGGAATATGTTCTGAGATTCATCCGATGGCATTGAGAAGTTTACCACATCAGTCACCTGTTTCATTAACAATGCATCAACGACGACATCCCCACAGTGACCGTACGTACATATCCCAACCAGAAGCCATGGATTACAGGCAACATCTGCACTGTGCTAAAGGCTAGAGCTGCCGCTTTCAAGGAGCGGGACAATAATCCGGATGTTTATAAGAAATCCCGCTACGAACTCCGACAGATTACCAAGACGCATACTCAGAACATGCGCTGACCAGCTGGCAAGTGTCTTCACTGACATTTTCAACCTCTCCCTGATCCAGTCTGTAATACCTACATGTTTCAAGAAAACCACCATAGTCCCTGTGCGCTAAGGTAACCTGTCTAAATGACTGTTGACCCATAGCACTCATATCTCTAGCCATGAAATGCTTTGAAACCCTGGACCCACTCCAATCCACATACCGCCTCAACAGATTTACAGATGACACAATCTCTATTGCACTTCACACTGCCCTCTCCCACCTGGACAAGAGGAACTCTTATGTTTGAATGCTGTTCACTGATTACAGCTAAGTATTCAACACCATAGTGCCCTCCAAACTCATCACTAAGTTAAGGACCCTGGGACAGAACACCTTCCTCTGCAACTAGATCCTAGACTTCTAGACGGGACACCCCCAGGTGGTGAGGGTAGGCAACAACACATCCGCCATACTGACCCTCAACACGGGGCCTCCTCAGGTGTGTGCTTAGTCCCCTCGTGTACTCCCTCTTCACCAAGGACTGTGTGGCCCCAAACGACTCCAACACCATCATTAAGTTTGCTGATGACACAATGGTGGTAGGCCTGATCACCGATGACGGTGAGACAGCCTATAGCGAGATAGTCAGAGACCTGGCAGTATGGTGACAGGACAACAACCTCTACCTCAACAAGACAAAGGAGCTGACAAAGGAGCTGATCGTGGACTAGAGGGCATGACAACGCTTCTTCCCCCTCAGGAGGCTGAAAAGATTTGTCATGGGCCCTCAGATCCTCAAAGAGTTGTACAGGTGCACCATTGAGAGCATCTTGACTGGCTGCATCAACGCTTGGTATGGCAACTGTTTGGCATCGCCTGCAAGGCGCTAGAGTGGGTAGTTCATATGGCCCAAAACATCACTGGGGCCGAGATCCCTGCCCTTCCAGGACCTCTATACCATGCGATGTCAGAGGAAGACCATAACAAAATGGTCAAAGACTCTAGCCACACAAGTCATAGACTGTTCTCTCTGCTACCGTACGGCAAGCGGTACTGATGCACCACGTCTGGAACCAACAGGACCCTGACCAGCTTCTACCCTCAAGCCAAATAGTTAGTCCATGTAGCTAATTAATTAAATATTTAACTATAATAATACTTTTATTATTACGTGTCATTACTTTAATATTATTTCTCTACTTTCTCTCTCTCTGCATTGTTGGGAAGGGCCTGTAAGTAAGCTTTTCACTGCTAGTCTACACCTGTTGTTTACAGAGCATGTACAAATAGAATTTGACTTGAGATTACCCTGAGCTCTGCAATCCTCCAAACCTACCCACTCTGTTCTCCTCACCTCCCTCCTCTCCCTCTACACCTACCCCAAACCACACTCACCTTAATCACTCACTTACTCAGTCACTCAAATATTCCCTCACCTCTCTTCATTCCAAGCGTACCCCTCCTAACCCCACATTCCCCTCTCCTCTCTCCATCTTCAACCTCTCCCCCTTTTTTTCATCCACCAACACTCAATCATACACCTCTAATCCCCCCCCAAACCCCCCCCAACCGATCCACCCACACTCATTCACTCATTCACCCCCATCCCAGCACTACCCTCATCACCACCATCTTTTTCTCTACCCTGATCTCCTCTCTCGTCCTCGTTCTCCCTCTTTCCTCTTCAGGTTCTGTGTGATTTATTCCTACCCTCCCTCCCTCCCCTTGGAGGTTGTGGGCCAGCTAGTCCCTAAAAACAACAAAGGGAGAGAGAGGGAGAAAAGAAAGAGAGGGAGGGTAAGAGAGACATAGAATAACAACCTCTTTTACTTTCCATCCTCTCTCTTTTTTTTTACCCATCATGTTTTCCCTTCTCTTCTCCCACACTGCTTTTTGGATTGTCTCTGAATTCTTGAGCTGTTTTAGTGGCTCACTCCCCCTTTCAACTGAAATGACTTTTACTCTCTCAAACTCTGGCATGAGGAGGAAGCAAGTTCAACCTCACCTCCCTCTATGTCCACTCACCGACTCACACATACCACACACATACACACACACACACACACACACACACACACACACACACACACACACACGCACACGCACACACACGCACACGCACACACATATTCACACATACATCTCACATGGTTGCATGCTTGGTATTTGTGACAACATTGTCCTTGTGAAATCTGTTGTGTGGGCTGTGACTGTGTTGGTGATCCCTCTACTTGTCCTATCCCCAGGCTGGCCTAGCTCTGACTGGATATGAGTGTGAGGACAAAGTGCTAAGACACCCAGGCATGCTAGCAGCACTGCTGTATGAGACATAAGCAGTGACCCGGATTCTGTCACAATGGGATGGAGAAGTTGTCGGAGGTAGACTTGGACAATCCCCATATTCAACCTGAACCATTTGGGGGAGAAGCCATACAGTACACTATGTGTTAGTGGGAATCTGTCTAATCCTACTCACCTATACACACTTCCTGTGTGTGTATCCAGAATCTGATCAAATAAGCCTACTTTTCCATCCAGATTCCCTCTCTGGAGCGGGTGTGTTTGTGTGTGATGGAAGGATGTCTGTAGTATCCAATGTGTTCCGCCTACGATGAAGTTGTAAGTGTTGTGTTAGTGTGTGTGTGTGTGTGAAACCTGATATTTCTAGAAAATGGACCCTGGCCAGTGACATCCCGGAAGTCTGTGACACAAAAGAGAGTGTTGGGTTTCCTGAAGGGAGAGGCCACACACACACACACTCCATCCGTCCCTCAGCTGCAGAACAGAGGTCAGAGGTTACTTGGGGTCAGCTGACCGTTCCTCAATTTTCAGGCCTTCACTCTCCCGTCCCTTTTTACTGTGGTGAAACACACTCCCCTCAAAACACACAGACTCCAGTCAATATACTGTTCAGGCTGCAACCACAACCCTTAAAGCTGTATCTCCTGTCCATTAGCTGTAACTCTCCATGGAAGATATATGATTTCTCTCTCTCTCTCTCTCTCTCTCTCTCTCTCTCTCTCTCTCTCTCTCTCTCTCTCTCAATTCAATTCAATTAAATTCAAGGGCTTTATTGGCATGGGAAACATGTGTTAACATTGCCAAAGCAAGTGAGGTAGACAACAAACAAAGTGAATATATAAAGTGAAAAACAAAAAAAATTAACAGTAAACATTACACATACAGAAGTTTCAAAACAGTAAAGACATTACACATGTC